>NC_142570.1:16475227-16778257 GCF_041283825.1 Pyrus communis | reverse complement strand
AGGCGTGTGGTTGCGTTGTAGGCCACGACCTAGCCTCCAGACGGTGCGTGTGGCTGCGACTTGTTGCACGTGGCAGCGCGTGAGGGCATGTCAGGCCTCTGGGCGGCATGTGCTTGACGTGTATGGGGCTGTGACGTCGACTAGAATGTTTTTGTATATTTAAACCCTCCGTTTAAGCAAACTATAGGGGATTTTCCTAGCCTTTTAGTCTATGTCCTAATTAATTTATTAGTAAAGTTATTTCACATATAGATGAAACTTACCCTGAGGAGGTATGAGGACAAACAAGTCTAGGAGGCTACAATCCATCGACATATTGATAGGAGCATTTTCATGCGACTTAAATGGCTTGTTCTCGTGCATTTACGTTATGTTTCTTTAGTTATTTTAGTACTTTAAGCTATTTTCGTGTGTTTGTAGGTCGAAAGGGCTAAAGGAGCAAAAAGATGCATTTTGGAGACTTTTGGAGCACTTTTGGGCTAAGGACGGATAGCTTATGCTTGAAGCCAAAGTGTTGGACGAAATTGAAGACCTAATTGGAGCCAAAGTGTTGGAACCTTGTTCTCTTTAGTTTTAGGACATTTAAACCTTTCCTAATCCCAATCATGCCATGCATAACACACATCCATTCTAACACATTGTCATTGCACATGCATTTCCTTCATTAGTTAACCCACATGCACTTATCACTTATCATCACCACATATCATATCACTTAATCACTTATCACTTATCATCACCACTTAACCACTTATCATATCATAACCACATATCATATCACTTATCACTTATCACTTAACATATCATCCACCTACTTCACCTACAACATCCACCTACTTCACCTACAACATCCACTTCACCTACAACATCCACCTACTTCACCTACAACATCCACCTACTTCACCTACAACATCCACTTCACCTACAACATCCACCTACTTCACCTACAAATGACATAGCCATATGTTCCCTCCACTACTCCTATAAATACCCTTGCATTCATTCAATTCAACATCTCATTTTCATACACAACACATTACAAACACATTCTCCCTTCCCTAGCCGTGAGCTTCCCATCTCTCCCCTTATAATCCAAACACCATTTTTCCATTCCACACTTCCATCCCCCAAACCAATTATCCCTAGACCTTATGCTATTGTGCCGCAACAAAGAAGGAGAAAGAAGAGAGGAGAAGCCTTGGACGTTTTGGCTATTCAAGCTTGGATTGTTGGAGCGTTTCTAGGTGTATTCAATCTTTGTTTTCAATGTTTAATTTATATTCTCTTTGTTTTGTTGTAAACATGAGGAGCTAAACTTGTTTTAGCTAGGGGAGACTTTGAAACCATGATTATATTTGCAATATGAATTGATTAATTCCAGTTGTGATTTCATAAATTGTGAATGCAATTTACTTAACCGTTTGATGGATAACTTATTCTTGTTTGTTGATTAAGGGTGCACACTTAGTTTGCATGCATGAATTTGGGGCTAGAATATAAGGGAGTTTCACATAATCGTTACAAACTTATATTCACAAGTAGTTAAGGTTGTTTTCACAATCATGTTAAGTAAATTCCTAGCATGAGTATCATGATGTCATAGTTACAAGTGCTTTGTCAATACTTATGATTTTCATAGAACGTAATGATCTTTGATTGTATCTCTATTATGATGTCATGTAGGGGACTTTTGAAGAATGCTTTGGGTTGTCGTATGATGTCATCCAATCCAATAACTTAAGGAAAATCTGAGGGTTAATTAGTGATGTCACGGTTAATCTAGGGTGTTGAGGTTCATGGTTTATCGAAAAGCAACTGGAAATCAATTTGTATGCAAGTGTGTCATGTGTGGAGAAGGACCCTCTAGCTAGCTAATCACCCATCCATATCCCCAAATTCGTCCAAAGTTTACTTAAGTCTTTTAGTTACTTGTTTTTCTTTTAAATTCGTCAAAAACCTAATCCCCTTTATTTAGTTGTGTCAAATCTGTCCTAATTGTGAGTTTGAGTGTTTTTGAGTCAAAACCAATTCTATTTTCGTCCAAGTCAAGTCCTAGAGTCTAAATTGAGTCTTTTTTATTGTTTTGAGTTGTTTTGAGTCTTTTAAGTTTGTTTTGAGTCATACAAGTTTAGTTAAGAGTCTTTTGATTTTGTTTACGTGTTTTGAAGTATATTTTTACATCTTTGAGTCAGTTTTCATTAGATTAGCAATCCCTCCTAATCCCCGGCCAAGAACGATCCCTACTTATAACTATACTACAATTGTCAAACGAGGGTTTAATTTGTGCGCGTATAAATCTCGCATCAAATTTTGGCGCCGTTGCCGGGGATTAGCAACTTTGCTAATCCCTTGGTTCTTTTCTTTTTTTTCGTTTAGTTGTTTTCGTTTTAGTTTCTAACTTAGTGTTGTTTTCTTTGTTTGTTGTTACTTTTGATATTTGATTTAGTTCTCTCTCTTTGATTTTAGGTACTAGAGAAGTAAGATATGGATTTTGCTAGCATTCAAGCTCAATTGGCAAATCTTACTTCTAAATTGTTGTCGTATGCCGAAAGGACCACAATGCAGAGTGTCCCTACATTTGGTGCTTCATATAGGCAAGGATTTCAAGCCAATCAATGTCCACAAAGAGATTGGAGGGATCATTCAAACTCTATATGGTGGGAAGATCAACAAGTTCAACGTGAAGCATATTGGCAACCATATGAGGAGTTCTATTCAAGACCTATGCAGCCACCACAACTTCATATGCAATATGCTCAATTAAATTCAAGTTCGCCAATAGATTATATTCAAATTCTTAATGAAATAAATTCTTTGGCGCAGGGGTCACAAAATCAAGCCAAGGAGGCTCAACAAGAAGCATATTGGCAACCATATGAGGAGTTCAATACAACACCTATGCAGCCACCACAACCTCCCCCACAACAATTCCAATCAAGTTCAAGTATGTCCATGGATAATGATAAAAATTTTCAATTACTAACCTCTTTGACGCAGGACGAACAAAATCAAGACAAGAAGTTGGGTAAATTGGACGAGCAATTTGGGCAGATTATGGAGTTCATGAAACAAATTCAAGAGCAAAGTGAACTTTCCAACTCAACTATTGAAAACTCGAAGGAAGATTTTGAAATCCATAATGCTATCACTTTGGGAAGTGCTATGGAGGTTGGAGCTGACCTAAAAATGTCCAAACATAGCCTAGAAGTGGATGAAGAGCTGCTAATTGAGGAGGAGGAAGAAGACATGCACACGGCAAGGGTAGAACAACCCTTGCCGCAGCCCCCTAAGCCCTCTAAACCACCAACCACCAGTAAGGACGTCCCAATTCCATGTTATTCTGATGTTATTCCACCCAATGTCCCTTTTCCTAGCAGGTTTTTGATTCCCAACCAAGAAGAGAGTAAAAAGGACATCGTGGAAGCCTTCCCAAAGGAGCAAAATGCTATTCAAATTCTTGGTGCAACACAGCAAGTTTTAGATGGTGTTGAATTCTTCAAAGGACTTTGTACACCAAGAAGAATGATTCAAGAGAAGGTAGTGGCTGGAGAAGATGTAGAAGGCATCAAAGAGGACATATTTGAAACCACAATTCCCAAGGAAGTTGGATTTTATGACACGGGACAAGTCATAACTTTCGAAGGGGTGTTTATTCTGGAGTTCATTTTGGAGCACACAGGTAAGCCGCCTCCCCGAATTTCAATTTTCTTTTATACTAACATGTGGTTAATGATTCAGGCACCCAATCTGGAATTTAAACTATTACAGGATCATTTCAAGTATCACCGCCCATTCAAAGATAAATTCCATGCCGTTTGATTTTATTTATGTAAAAAAAAAAAAAAAAAAAAAAAAAAAATTTCTTTTGAAAAACCCAAAAATATGTGTTTTTAGAGTCATTTGAGTCATTTTGGTGTTTGTTTGTGTCTTAGCGCTACTTGGGAGGCAACCCATGCATTCAACAAAGGAAGACTTAGAAAGCACTCCAAATCCAGATTCCTAAAAAACTCTTCTCTTTGTTGCTATTTCGTTTCTGCCTTGTTAGGTTGTTTAGTTGTTATTGTTTGTTTGTTTATTAATTGTGTGAGTCTATGATTGTAACATTGAGAAAATGTTTGATTTATTGATAGGCACTGCTAAACAAAGAAAGATGGTGCTTCACAAAGGGTGTTTGCTTGAGGCCCCACTACGTGGCTTTACTCTTGAAGCGGAAGGCGTAGGAACAGAAGGCATCGGAGCGGAAGGCGTAGGAACAGAAGGCATAGGAGCAGAAGGCATCGGAGCGGGAGGCATCGAAGATAGAGCATTCCAGGCCTCAATACTTGGCCAAGCGCTGGATGAGCCAGGAAAAAGGTGCCTCTGGAGGAAAGACGAGAACCTTTGACGGTCACTGTGAATCCGACCTTCAGACTCTTGCAGCTCATCAAGCTTCCTCTTCATGCCCGTCGAATAGTTGTTTGCAAGCACGTGCAAACTTCTATTCTCATACTTTAGCTGCTGGATCTCCTGCTTGAGACTTTCCACCTCTGCCATCAATGATTCCACCTGACGGGAGCGGGCAAGCAGGCGTTGGCCCATGTTGGACACAGAACTCGCACACTGAACACTAAGTGCGAGGGACTCTTGAACGGCCAACTCATTGGACCGTCCTGACAGCAGCCTACTATCTTTTGGTGTGAGGAGGTTCCTAGCTACTATTGTAGCTGTTGTGGCGTCCTGCATCACAGAGTCTTCACCTGAAAGAGGACCGTTAGAAGAAAAAAAAGAAGGGCGCCATACATTACCTTGACGGGGCGCAACCGGATCGCTGCTGAGACTCAAATCTAAGCTAAGGTTCGATGAGTTTGCCATTTTTTTCAAAAGTGTTCAAAGAGAATGGGTGGATGGAGTTAAATTTCGAAGGGCCGGAGACGATTTTCAAGAATGGGAAATCTTCAGAGTGTGTTTGTGGCGGTGATCGATACCTCAATAAGAAGCCAAGGCGACGCGTCCACCGATTCAAAAAGCCGGAATTTCCGGCGTAATTTAGGCGACGCTTTCTCAGCTTTTCAAAAGACGTGTTCAACTTTGTCAAAAGAGTTCTTCTTTTCAGACAACACGTGGAGGCCATCATCGCAACTACACATCTTTAGCCGACAAGCGCAAAGTTCGGCGACGCTTTCTCAGCTTTTCAGAAGACGCGTGCAGCTTTGTCAAAAGGAGCCGCATCTGCACTACCACGTGTCGTTCAGAAAGCGAAGGGGCGTCGTTCAGAAATCGAAGGGGCGCCTGCTCAGAAATCGAAGAGGCGTGTTCAGAGATCGAAGAGGCGCCATTATTTCAAAAAGCCGAATTTGCGGGATCAAAACGTTTGTCGACAAAGGTAAAAAGTACCACCACTTGATATTATCTCTATATATGTCGACCTTCGTCTTTTATGGCAGGGCAAACCTGAAGAAAATGCCCAACTCTCCCTCACCTCTGAGGGCGCACTCCCAGCAAAGCCTTTCGAAATACTCAATTCTTTCTTCTTCCCCAAAGATGATACCAGATGCCTGGAGTACATATGACCCAGGAGGAAGCAACACAACAAATACATGTGCTGATTCATTCACCGCTTCTTCAAAAGCAAAGGTATCTCATATCATCAAGGTCAAAAGCAAAAGTATCTCATATCATGCTCTTTCCCTGTCTTTTTCTTTGTCCTTGTTCTTACTCGCATGGCAAAGTAAAAGAAGCAATCAGCCGGCACTTGGAGTCAGTCTTCCATTCTGGAGCCAACTGCTTGGAATCTATTCCTGATTGCTTACCTAGCGTTGCTCTCGAGTAGTCATCTTCAACGGTTGATACACTTCCAGATAAGGGACCACTTCTGCAAAGAGGAGCGAGTAAGGCAAGTGAAAATGATACATTGAAGCATGTGGAGACAAACATAGGCTGAGTTATCCTCCAACCCTTTTCAATACGAATTGGAAAGATTGAACAAAGAAACAGACCAAAGGAGTAAGCTCAGACCTTCGGGGGAGACCAAAAGAATCCTGCTGCCCAGTTCAAGAGTAGCACAAAGGAAAATCAACGATGGGAGGAGCCCCTGTGGAATCAACAACATCAAGCCTCAATGAAATCAATAAGGAGAAGATGGAATTTACATTCCACAACCAGATTTGCGTCTCTAAACTTTTCTCTTTGTTATTTACATTCTGCCATGTTTAGTATGTTTAAATGCTTTTTGTGTGTTTACTTATGCTTTGTATGATTTTAAGCTTAAAACATTGAGGACAATGTTTGATTTAAGTGTGGGGGGGTAACTAATGTTGTTAATGCAAATTCGTGGGATTTTATCGCCCATAACTTCAAATGTTGTTCCTTACTGTTTTAAGGTGTTTTTAAGTTGTTTTAGAGTGTTTTAGTATGTTTTGTTTTTATAACTCCGAAAATACCATAAAAATTTGAAAAAATTGTTTTGAAAAGCCTAAAAAGAGTGTTTTGAGTCGTTTTTGTGTGTTTGTGTCTTAGGGTACCTTCCAACACAATGATAAGGATTTGGTTTATAATTGCATGACGGTTAGAAAGAGTTATAAACATAGAGAAAAGTTTGATTTACTCTTGGTATATGCTTGGTTATGGTTATAATGTATGACTTCACATGCAATCATAAAAGAAAAAAATTCGTTTTTGTAACATGCTTGAAGGAAGGAACTCAAACAAACGCTACAACCCTGAGAGACTTGAGCCTATAACGTTCTTTGGAGAGTATAATCTGTGATTTCTTGTTTTCTAAAGTCGTTGCATGATCTCATTATTCCTTGCTTGGTTGCTACTTAGAATGCAATTGTATCATGATAGAACTAAATGCTAGAACTTATATCCGTTTCATTCAAAGCATGATATTGATTGCATAACATATATCAAGATGAAGTTGTGTAGTTGCCACCATAGCCAAATAGCCTTACTTCCCATATTTCGTATATATTGTAAGTCTTAACCCCGTTGAGCCTCGTTTAACCTATTTTCTTTGCTAACCACATCAACCCTTACCTAGCCTAGATTAGGACCATCCGTACCCTTGTTCTTAAAAGATAGTGAGCATGACTTAAATGAATTCCTTTTGAGTACATTATGAAAGAAAATGAGTGTGGGGGAGAGAATGTTTTGTTCTTAAGCGTTTATGTATGTTTTGAGAAAAAAAAAAAAAAAAAAAAAAAAAAAAAAAAAAAAAAAAAAAAATTGTGAAAAATATATGTAAAAGAAAAACAGAAAAGAAAAGAAAGAAAGGAAAAAGAACTTGTTCCCCCTTG
The DNA here is from genome assembly GCF_041283825.1 of Pyrus communis. Classification (NCBI taxonomy): domain Eukaryota; kingdom Viridiplantae; phylum Streptophyta; class Magnoliopsida; order Rosales; family Rosaceae; genus Pyrus; species Pyrus communis. The sequence goes on along the minus strand of NC_142570.1, from coordinate 16,770,980 downwards.
ATCAAAAGTTGAGTTTTCATTCAAAAGTGATTTCTACGTTAATTCAAATGCTTTGCTCGCTATTTCTTTGAGAACCTTTGTTTTCCATATACCTTCTTTAGCCAAACACCTTTAGCCCCGTTACACCCCTTTGACTTCTATCTTGATCGTTATGTGTTTAATAATGTGGAGTTTGGAATTGATATGAGCTTATGGAATCACTGGTTCTCATTCTAAGTAGTAGCATTCCATTCATGAGATCATATTCATGTCGTTATCGTAAATTCAGAAAATGCTTTCCTTGTTATAACATATGTGAGTGTTCGTCTACATGTTTACATCAATCTTCTCACATATAACTAGTGTAGGGTGTGTAGTCAGAAAATCTATGTGAAAATAGAGTGCATTCTAGTAAGGAATTGAGGGAATTCTCTAAGGCATGTTACTACATTCAAAACATGGTTTTAAATGCTTAATTGTGAACTAGTATGTGGTGACTATGAGTAAGAATGTACTTAAGTGTAAAAATGGCTAAAATCTGTGGGAATAATGATTTTTAACTTGTCATGTGCTTTGGAAATCCCTGAGACGTTTGTTGGAAGGTTTAGGTTGTGTTTTACTTGTTCGTTTTGTTTTGTTTCTGGTTTCTTTTGTTTTGTTTTGCTCGAGGACTAGCAAAGATAAGTGTGGGGGTATTTGATAGGAGCATTTTCATGCGACTTAAATGGCTTGTTCTCGTGCATTTACGTTATGTTTCTTTAGTTATTTTAGTACTTTAAGCTATTTTCGTGTGTTTGTAGGTCGAAAGGGCTAAAGGAGCAAAAAGATGCATTTTGGAGACTTTTGGAGCACTTTTGGGCTAAGGACGGATAGCTTATGCTTGAAGCCAAAGTGTTGGACGAAATTGAAGACCTAATTGGAGCCAAAGTGTTGGAACCTTGTTCTCTTTAGTTTTAGGACATTTAAACCTTTCCTAATCCCAATCATGCCATGCATAACACACATCCATTCTAACACATTGTCATTGCACATGCATTTCCTTCATTAGTTAACCCACATGCACTTATCACTTATCATCACCACATATCATATCACTTAATCACTTATCACTTATCATCACCACTTAACCACTTATCATATCATAACCACATATCATATCACTTATCACTTATCACTTAACATATCATCCACCTACTTCACCTACAACATCCACCTACTTCACCTACAACATCCACTTCACCTACAACATCCACCTACTTCACCTACAACATCCACCTACTTCACCTACAACATCCACTTCACCTACAACATCCACCTACTTCACCTACAAATGACATAGCCATATGTTCCCTCCACTACTCCTATAAATACCCTTGCATTCATTCAATTCAACATCTCATTTTCATACACAACACATTACAAACACATTCTCCCTTCCCTAGCCGTGAGCTTCCCATCTCTCCCCTTATAATCCAAACACCATTTTTCCATTCCACACTTCCATCCCCCAAACCAATTATCCCTAGACCTTATGCTATTGTGCCGCAACAAAGAAGGAGAAAGAAGAGAGGAGAAGCCTTGGACGTTTTGGCTATTCAAGCTTGGATTGTTGGAGCGTTTCTAGGTGTATTCAATCTTTGTTTTCAATGTTTAATTTATATTCTCTTTGTTTTGTTGTAAACATGAGGAGCTAAACTTGTTTTAGCTAGGGGAGACTTTGAAACCATGATTATATTTGCAATATGAATTGATTAATTCCAGTTGTGATTTCATAAATTGTGAATGCAATTTACTTAACCGTTTGATGGATAACTTATTCTTGTTTGTTGATTAAGGGTGCACACTTAGTTTGCATGCATGAATTTGGGGCTAGAATATAAGGGAGTTTCACATAATCGTTACAAACTTATATTCACAAGTAGTTAAGGTTGTTTTCACAATCATGTTAAGTAAATTCCTAGCATGAGTATCATGATGTCATAGTTACAAGTGCTTTGTCAATACTTATGATTTTCATAGAACGTAATGATCTTTGATTGTATCTCTATTATGATGTCATGTAGGGGACTTTTGAAGAATGCTTTGGGTTGTCGTATGATGTCATCCAATCCAATAACTTAAGGAAAATCTGAGGGTTAATTAGTGATGTCACGGTTAATCTAGGGTGTTGAGGTTCATGGTTTATCGAAAAGCAACTGGAAATCAATTTGTATGCAAGTGTGTCATGTGTGGAGAAGGACCCTCTAGCTAGCTAATCACCCATCCATATCCCCAAATTCGTCCAAAGTTTACTTAAGTCTTTTAGTTACTTGTTTTTCTTTTAAATTCGTCAAAAACCTAATCCCCTTTATTTAGTTGTGTCAAATCTGTCCTAATTGTGAGTTTGAGTGTTTTTGAGTCAAAACCAATTCTATTTTCGTCCAAGTCAAGTCCTAGAGTCTAAATTGAGTCTTTTTTATTGTTTTGAGTTGTTTTGAGTCTTTTAAGTTTGTTTTGAGTCATACAAGTTTAGTTAAGAGTCTTTTGATTTTGTTTACGTGTTTTGAAGTATATTTTTACATCTTTGAGTCAGTTTTCATTAGATTAGCAATCCCTCCTAATCCCCGGCCAAGAACGATCCCTACTTATAACTATACTACAATTGTCAAACGAGGGTTTAATTTGTGCGCGTATAAATCTCGCATCACATATCATGTACAAAGTTTTATAGTTTCCACATGTTCTTTTGGATTGATTTTACGCCTACTATGCCATATTTTATTTAATTTTAGAAATGCCACATTATTGTTGAGATTTATATATTGTCATGGCATATTCATATACATTATACTTGCTCATCAGACATACTCGCACCGGTGTAGTACTCACCCGGGCCAAGGCCAGGCTTCACACGTATGCTCACATCGCACCGTACACTCACCTTGGATCTATTGTAGGTGCTAGTCCTATCATATAGGTTGCAATAGGGAATCTCGTATGTGATGCGCCTAGCGCCAGCCTTCACGTGATTGTAGTACTAGAGCGTATATTATGATTACACCCAGTCCTGTTCATGTCAGATTCCCTCTGCATGAACTCGTGTGTTAGCATAAATTGATGAGCACCTACTTTTATTATTCTACTGTTGAGATATTGTGATTTGGTGTATTTCTGGAATTATTCTTAATTTGCATTTGATTTCATACTTATACGTAGTACGATTTTCTGGAAATTATACATGTTTTACGGCGAGGGATTAGTATGTTTATTAAATAAATGTGTTTTATAAGCCTTTGTTTTTGCCTACTCACCCTTCTGTTTTTCGCCCCTTTAGGACTTAGATAGTTGAAATTCTCCATGGTGTACGAGGAATATCTGGCGATTCTAACATATCCATAAATAAATGTAGGGGGCTTTTCCCAATTGTGTAATAAGTACTTTAACTAGTTTCGAATGCACTACTTTTGTCGTACTATCATCTATGCTCTAAACATTTGTGTTTCATGGGTTCTTCCTACTACTGCGCACTCTGTACTTTAGATTAAAGAAATGTTAGCTTTGGTTTAAATTTATCCATATTTTTGTGCTTCACTTTACTTTTTAGTTATGTCACATTCAGGTATCGACTAGTATGCCTCAAATCCGGTCAGGGTGTGTCAATCGGGCCCCTAGCTGTTCTCATATGAAGGTAAAGCTTACTGCTGCTTCAGATACCGTTAAGCATGTAAATAAGTCCTTCGCTGCTTCCAGTTTGGATGGTAGAAAGGTGATATCAGGTATTTCTTCAAGTCCTTGAATGTTTTCTTGCACTCATCGAAATATTCGTCTTGTTGCTCTTTTTCGATTTAGTCGAAAAAATGGCTCACATTAATTGGTGAATCACTAGAGTAAACGGTTGAGTGCGGCTGCTTATCTGGTTAGACCTTGAATCTTCTTCAGAGTAGTGGGGGACTTCATATTGAAGACCACTCGAATTTTCCTTGAATGTGCATCGGCGGGGCTGGGCTTTGTTGCCTCCACCAAGTTATTGATGTGGTTTAACCACTGTTTTAGCTCAAGAAATATGTGATCGGCGTCTTTTGACCCATCGTCTATTAAGATAGAAGTGTCTTTCTACACTTCAGTAGCCTCTATGGAGGTAAAGGATTTCTTCTTTGACTCCTTCAATACTTGCACAGTGTATCGTCAAGATGTGGCTTAGTTTGACTTAATTTCTTCGATTCCTCCTCCCGGGATGCGGAATCGGATTTTTTCATACTCAATAGAGGTTACCAGGCTCAGCCTTACTAGCTAGTGCCAACCTAGAATCCTATTATAAGGAGACAGGTCGCTAGCTATTGTGAAAATTTTCTTTGAGACCACTGGGGGTGTTCTCACGTCCACTGTTATTTTACCAATGACAATCAACTTGTGACCGTTGAATTCGGTGCGTACCTCCGCTCGGCATATGATTGTGTTTTCCAGGCCCATCTGCTAAATGACTGAGTGTTGGAGTAGGTTGACTACGCTGTCGTTGTCCACCATCATTCTGTCGATTATAGCGTGGGCTTGTTGGAAAGATACCACTAGTGTGTCATCGTGTGGGAAGTTGACGCCTTCGGCATCTTACTTGGTGAAGCCAACGATGGGTCCAAATTAGGTGTTGCCTAGCTGCACTTGTAAGACTAATAGACTCTACTAGATCTTTCTATTCTTGGAGTTGTTGGTGGCCTCCAAGTGCTCAGATTCGGCAAAGATGTTATTGATCCTGCTTGTCCAAGTATATGTCGACCTTGCCTTCTTTCACCAGCTTCTCTAGGTAGTTCCTCCAAGTGTAGCAGTCGCCAGTTGTGTGACCGGGACCTCGATGGAATACGCAGTACTTAGTGTGGTCCAACTTGGAGGTATCTCTCTTTGATTGTTTCGGCAGCTTGAACCATGGTTCGTTCTTGATGTCACAAAGGATTTGGTGGATCGAGATCTAGAACTTAGAGTAGTTCTTGGGCGTCAGGCCTTCTTTAGTAAGGGATCTGTCTTTGGGTTGGCTTCTGCCTGCTTTTGTTGTTGTATTGCTTCCCGTCCTCCTCTTTTTGAGTTATTGGCGATTATTTTCGAGGTTGCTTGAGTGCCTTATTTGCTTGCCGAGGATCGTCCCAAAGTGCATACTTCTCTGCTAGAGTGAAAGAGTTTGCCAGAGTTAGATCTTCTTTCATGATCAATTCTCTGAACAACGGGTTATCTGCTGGGAATCATTTTTGGTAAACTGCACTAACTATTGAGTCGTTGCATCTGACTATTTTTGCCTTCTCTATTTTGACCTTCTTCACATAGTCACGAAGCGAATCCTTTGGGTTCTTATTCACGTTAAAAATGTGGTCAAACTTCTTCTTGATCGAGCGAAAGAATGAATATTCCTTGGTGAAAACCAAAGAAAACTCATCAAAACTACGAATGGATTATGGTGGCAAGGTGTGGAACCAATCTTGTGCCCTTCCTTGTAAAATGGTGCCGAGTATCTTGCACATGAGAGCGTCGTTGTTCCGATAGAGGATCATTGCACTTCGGTAGTGCTTTAGGTGTTTCTCTGGGTCTTCATCCCCTTTGAAGGATATGAAATGCGGTATGCTAAACTGTGAAGGCTCTGCCTACTCGATCTCGTCTGTAAAGAGTGACCTCCTTGTGTTGGTCATGTCTCATCGTAATGCCTCGTCAGTGACCACGTTGCGTTGGAAATCACACAATCTTAGGTCATGAGCCTCTCTACTTCTTCCTAAATTTGCCTTTGTTGGGGTAGCAGAACTCTCAGCTGCTTCGATTGCGACCTATTAGTCTAGGCTACTCTTCTATGTGTTTGGCTCGTCTATGTCGCGGTTACAGTGCATATGGTATGTTCCTAGCAGGCGAGAAAGTTTCTTGCAAGTTGCCAATTGAACTTGAGCCGGATTGAGGGACTACTTTTTTCTGTCTGTCGTGTTGCCTACTCCGATGTGAGGTGAATGATGCTCCTTGCGAGCCCAGCCACGAATGAAAAATTAACCTAAAAAGTTGCTCATGTTGATTATCGGAGTGTGGCTTCATCTGTGATTGTATGCTCATTTATGGGCCTAAATGAGAGTGCACACTTGTCTGCACGCTAAGACAAGAGTATACGCTATCTCAAGGACCTAGTTGGGAGTGTACACTGCCAGAACGCTCGATTCATGCTTGGTCGAGTAGATGATTGCCGGGACACTGCTGGAGAGGTTCATTGTCTGCCCTTGTCCTATTTCGACACACCTTGTCTGGGGCACGCTACATCTCGGTATGCTACAAAAGCTGATTCACCAAAGTCGTCTGCAACGCAAGGGCGCTTGTCAACCCTATGACTTGTTGAGACAATTGTTGTTCACCATTTATGTTGGAAGAGCTTGGACAGTATACGTCTCCTTGAGTAGTGGAAGTGTAATAGACCCCGGGCACGAGATTTTAAACTTCAATTAGCCAAATCTGCATAAAAAATAAAATAAATAAATAAATAAAAACCAAAAAACAGGTCTGAAACATCGAAAAACAGGTCTGAAACTTCTAAAAATGGTTCAAAATAGCCAAAAATAGGCTTGTATGGGCACTAGGAGTCACAGATCTGGGTCATGAGTCAGCGGGTGCAGATTCTGGTCAACTTGACCCACGTTGACTACGGTCGGATGAAGGGCTAGGCCTATATAGATTAAAGGTTGTAGCACGCTGAGCTTCTATGCATTGGGTTTGCACAAGAGTAGGCCTGGGCAACTGCTGCCATGGGGCTACCTCCATGTGGCTGCTGCAACCAATGCTAGGCTCAGATAGGAATTGGCTTGGAAGGCCAAGTTGGAGCACATTCGGCTTCTGAGTCCTGCACACATGGGTTTCCACATTGGGCCTGCGCCTTAGCCTTTTCTGGAGCCCTTCGGCTTGCTGGAATGGCTCAACGCATGGACTGAAGGTAGTCGGTTGCCTTATTTGGCTACAAAAATTGCATCGATGGTTGGTTAGGCCACGGCAGTGGCAGTGGGTAGTGGTAGCCATCGTTGCTCCGTAATTCGTCGAGTGAGTGAAAACTCAAATTTGTAGGGAGCGCCTTTTGTGGTTGTTTCATAATTTTTTTCGTCATTGTATTTCTTCCCTAGGGCTATTCAAAGAATTTATGTAAAAAATTCTAGGAGTAGGAATGTGTGGTTATATCTAAGAATGAACGAAGAAATTTAGAAACGTTGAATGCAAGAGTCTTCTTCGAGCGTGTGAATCAAACTCTCAATGAAAGCACCAATTGTGGATGTAAATTTCTGTCGTCTTCTCCTTTTGACGAAAATGCACCTGCAAAATAATAACACCTAAGATTAAGGCCAAAAGCCTCACGCGCCCACGATAAATGAGTGGGGCTTTGGCCAAAGAATCTCTGATGCGAAAGCTAGAATTCTGAAAAGAATGTGTTTAGGAGTTTATGGGTAGCAAATGGCTTAGCTTTTTAGTGGGAAAATAGGGCTATTTATAGGGGAGTGGCCGGCCCTATTTGGAGAATAGTGGTCACCCATATATGGTGTAATTGGAGAATAATTGCAAGATATTATGTGAAATAATATCTTGCAATTAATCCTAAATTAAATAGGAAAATTAGGAGTTACCTTTTGAATAAGGATTTGATGAGGAGTGATGAGATGGATTTGAATAATTCCATTTTGATCACCTTTGACTCTTCCTTGATTGAGTCGTTATTGTTCGTTGCATGCGCGTGATGCCTCGAGGGTAATATTGTCCTTTTAACCCAAAAGTCCATGTGTCACCTCCATAATTTTCGTGATTATTTTTTGCTCCATAGTATGTGCATTGGAATAAAGTAAATAATACACAATATTTACAAGGTTCGGCAAGTGTGCCTATGTCAACGATGCATCAATAGTAATCTCTCCTATTATCAAATGGAAATTACAAATGGAAACAAAAGATTGTATGTTTTCTTCTATCATAACATTTGTGAGCTAATAGGCCATTACATAAAAAAACATATCATTCCCTACTAAGGCCAAGATATGTGAAAGTAGGCAGCACAACTTCAATATTTGTAGGCTGACAAGATCTTCAACTTTGGTAGGCTGAAAAGAAAAAAAAGGGCGGACAATGCTTATTTCCTCATGTGGGTCATCCTTCTTTATAACACTTCCCATTGGATGACCATAAGTCTTTTATTGATTGTCTATAAAAGTTCTCCAATGATAACGAACATGAATGAATGGATGGTCTAAAGGAAACAAAAATACTTTTCTCAAGTAGCATACTCTTAGACACTCCCCCTGATGATATCTCCCCTTGATTAGAATAAACTTGGGTTAACTAACTTGTTATCATACCAATGCATGTTGGTGCAGTTCTCGAGCTTCTGAAATGAAAACTTTTGGCAAATAGTTGGTGAGTTGTGTGCCATATTAGCTTTGAACGTGTTTCTCTAGTTTCCATTACTTAATTCTTTCTATGAGCCATCTTTGTGCATGCGAGAGAGATACTAAAATGCTTGCCCAATAAGACCATGGCTATTAGTGAGTTCATTGGAATAGAACAAGAACATGTCTGTAATTTCTCGAAGATATCAATATATAAGCTTCATTTCATTCCAATACCTATATGTTGGCAAGTTATGTTTCATTTGATTCAATGTATTGTGCTAAATACAATAAGGCATATAATTCACTAAGATGTGGTACATGTGGACTAAATATTAATTAATTTTCTCCCTCACTAACATGAATGATCCTTCTTAGTGTCTAAATATTGATTGATCAGTTGAGTGTTCAACTCATGATCTTCAATCCATATGGTTCTTTAATACATAAACATCATGGATAAGATTTATGTTGACATATTGTTCGATCTGCAGCTCGAGACAATATTCCTTTTAACACTTTATAATCTTTCTAGACTCTTTGGGAGTCCCAATCCAATATCAACTATTGCAAGAGATTTAATATGTTGCAACAACATCATAATGATAGTACTCACTAAGGCAATTTATACCATCCATTGGTATTGGCTACGTACTCACTAAGTCAATTTATACCATCCATTGGTATTGAGTACATAATTTATGCTTTACCCTTCCAGGGCTTTCTTCAAGCAATTTAAATCCTTCAAGGATTTTGTACACTTCATGACACATTCTTCTTTGGATTGTATACATAGCAACTTGCTTCCATGTATACTTTAGGGATTTACTTATGTAGATATGCTTCTAGCATTTCATAAGCCTTCGTATAATACGTATAATTCTCCATTGAAATGAACAAGTTTCACAATAGGAAGTCAAGTTTGTATTAAAATTTTAGGTTTCAACTCGGAACCTTGTGTCATACCATGTGAGTGTAGTTCACTGTATTACAAATGCCCATATGTAATCTTATGGGTTCAACATCATTTGGTGATTTGTACTATAGGTCCATTTTTCCACGTTCTTACTAAATTGTAATGGAATTGCCCTTCTCCATTTTTGGCCAATAATTTTTCTTTTTGTCAACGAACAAAAGAACGTGGCTCAGTATAAACACAGCTCATTGATGAATTTAGTAGCTACTGTAAAACCAAAATTAACACTGATAATCATCTATTCATGATCCTATAATTCTTATGTGCATGCGCATGCATCTTTATAAGTATTTCATTACTTTGGATATCCTTGCCTCCTCAGGGGCTTTACATTGTCTCTTCTATGATGGCCATCTCTTATTAGATGAATTGTTTTGAGAATTTGGATCATAATCTCCTCCTGAGTGTTATAGAGCTTGGATTTTTAATCTCCACTTCTCAGGAGTTGAATCATTGGAACCTATACATCGATCATGCTTCAAACACGAGATTTATTAAAATTGCCATGTCCATGGATTTTCTTTTTGGAACTTGAATCCATGGGACGACAATCATGCTTCAGGAATGCAATAGTTTAGTAATGCTATAATGACCCGTCCTAAAAAATTATAGTCTTTATAATTTTTAAATGTGAATTTATGGAAATGCCCTTCGAGGCAAAGACGTTGACTTTTGTTGACCGTCTTATCATGTCACGTAAGGTTTGTTTTCTTGGTGTATCCTCGTAGTACTCGTCACTACGAATGCGTGTGCGCAAACGGAACATAATTTGGTGTTATAACGAAGGAGTTATTAACAAATGAAATCGAGGGCAAAATTGTAAATTTATTATTTCTGGAATGCTCCAGATTTTTGGAGCAAAATCTGGAAAACCACGGGTGTAGCCCAGATTAAAGGGAAGAAAAGTTTGGTGGTGGAGATGAAAGATAAAGGAAAGGGAGAAGGATGGGCGCTGCCCAATCGGGAAAAGAGAAAGAAGTGAGTGACCAATGGGAAGAGAAACCAATAAGGGAAAACGAGATGGAGGGAATCGGTCGGGTTCCCCTTAACCCGAGCGATGACCCGACTTCCTTGTAGTTTTTCGACAGTTTTCCATCTAATTTTTCAACCTTCTTTAACCTTCCATCACCACCAAACCTCATCACAACACCCCATCACCTAATTCTAACCAAACCCAACGAATTTTAGACCCGATGTGGTGAGAAAACCCACCGACGGGTCTAAGTGGGTCTCGACCTTGAATCAGCATTTGTGAAATGATTTCTATAGATCTTTACCACTATTAGACTCTCCTTGAACCCAAGAACAAAACCCAACCAACCATAGAGGCAGTTGAGCACCGGAGGAGTCTAATCAATGCACACCCAAATTCTAGGGTTTCGGACGGTTCATGGTGATTTGAAGCTTTTCCTGGCCAAATTGGACTTGACCACAACTATAAAACTTACTCTGCTCGTTGAGATCTTCACTTTTGTGAAGTTTGAGCATTTTTAGAAATAGTTAATTTTTTCGGCGAGTTAGGGCGGTGCATGGGCCGAGGTATCCCCTGACCTTCCTAGGCTAAATTTGATTCCCCAATTCCATATGTGAAATCCGATTGATGAATTTCCATCGTTTGAATCTAGTTCCATTAAGGTCTGCCAGTTGGTTATTATAGCAATCGACGATCTAAACGTTGGATCGTCACCAAACTTTGATACGTTATAGTACGTAATATTTGAGGATATTAGAAACTTACGGATCGAGAATCCGACATATGGATCTTCTTGAATAAGTTATGTAAGTTACGTGTTCTATTGATAAGAATTCTGAGACGTGATTTGATAATTGTTCTAGGCGCCGATCGTTCATGACGCCTCGATATTCGTGCTAGGGAGTTGAAGCATGGATCTCATGTGAGTGGGTCTTTTTCGTTTTTATACCTGATAGTTTTCTAGAAATGCTTTAAATTGATTATGCATAGCATGCCATGATTTAAATGTGTGTATTTAAATATTGCATTGTGATGAGATTTGTGGTTATGCCAAATAATCCTACGGAGGCACTGGTAAGTTCAGGTAAGTTGTTATGTGATTGAAATGGTTGAATTATATGAGCATGCATATATTCATTTAGAGCTCATCATTATTGCACCTTAGTGTTAGTGCTCCCGCCCCGGGCCAGGGCATAGCTTTCACGTGATTATTCACCTCCCCCACCGCACGCTTGCCTTGGATCCAACTAAGGTGCTAACCTGTCGTACAGGTCGCATTAGGTGACTCTGACTCGTAGGTGACCCATGTATAGTGCTAGCTTTCACATGATCATAGCACTAGAGCATACATATTTACACCCAGCCTATCGTACAAGTCACACTAGGTGACTCCGACTTGTGTGCTAACATAGACTGATGAGCAAAAGGTCCAGTCGTACAAGTCACATTTGGTGACTTCGACTGGCATGTTAGTTTAGATTGATCTCACACATGGCTTACATTTATTATTGCTGAGATATTGTGGCATGGCATGCATATGTTTTTACTGCACCTATGCATTCATTTTTCGTACCTACGTAGTATTATTTTTTGGAAACTATACAGGTTTTACCGCAAGGGATTATAACATTTTCGAAAGTTTTTCATTAAAACTTTCTTGTCAGGCCCACTCACCCTTGTTTTTCGTCCTCCAGGTTCTAGTAGCAGAGTTTTCGTACCGACGAGGATTATCAGTGTCACATCCCGACCCGGGCGGGACCATTTCCCGGGCCCGACTCCACTGTAGCACGATATTGTCCACTTTGGGCCCCCAGCACACCCTCATGGATTTGTTTCTGGGAACTCACACGAGAACTTCCCGATGGGGCACCCATCCTGGGAATGCTCTCGCGCGCTACTCGCTTAACTTCGGAGTTCCTACGGAACCCGAAGCCAGTGAGCTCCCAAAAGGCCTCGTGCTAGGTAAGGATGAGAATATACATATAAGGATCACTCCCCTGGGCGATGTGGGATGTCACAATCAGCAAATCTTCGGGTGGACTGTTGGTAATGTGCCTTAAAACCAATCATATGATGATACTTTATGGACATTTCACATGTTAAACTAATCTAGTTTAATATAAAGGGCAAAGATTATTGTTTTAAGCCGTCTCATATAAATGTTACATGCTTAAACGATAAGTCCAAGGAATATGTAATTGGGAGAATGTGATCTAAAGAAGTTAGATTCAAGAGACTATTCTCTTTCTTATACATATCCTAAACGTTCCTGATCATAGGATTGTTAATTGGGCATTGACATTCCGTTAAGATTAGTACGTGTTGTGTCTTCTCTTAGGGAAAGTGACTGGCCTCGAGTCATTAGTGTGATTGACACCAAGACAAGCATATAGGTGCTCAATAGAGAATGAGTCCACTGAACACGATCAACGAGGAGTTCTCATACTCATGTCACATGAGAACTCATGGTTGGGATAATGCAAAGTAGTCCTTTAACCGGAGGCATCATAGTTGTCTTGTGGTTAGGTCCTTGATCTTTGACTGTGTAAAAGTCACTCCGTCAGAGGGTGTCCACGACATAGTTGAGGTTAAGCCACTTAGCCATGGAGGCAAGTGAATGTGCAACAAGGGATCTCTAACGTTCAAACCGTTTGAGGGACAATATTCTATAATATGATAAGAATCTCTGGCCAGAGTATGAATCAGATTTAGGAAGTCGTTCCAAATCACATTCAAGGTCATCATATAAGTAAATGAATCACATTGGATAGTAAACATGAATAAACTATCAAACCAAAAAATGTGGTCAATAGTATTGTATTAGAGAAAAACCATATTGCATTGTAATCCTAAACTGAATAGGTTATCCACCTCTTCTGATTAGCTTGGGTAGCCATGATATACTGCTAGGTGTCGCTCATGGACGTTGGAAGCCCTAAAGGTGTGTAATCACTAAAGGGAGAATTGAAAGTAAGTTTCAATTCACAATCTATTTGAAGAGTTCTAATCGCCCACTGCCTCGCTAAAAGGAACCTAATGGATCGTACACCGTGTAAGGTAAAGATTGAGGAAATAACGGAGATGAGTAAGGATAATTAAATGGTTTAATTATTTATGGCTAGGATTAATTAATATGTTAATTAATCAAACGAATAAGTTCGTTATAGACCTTGGGTTAGTTTTAGGCCGCAAGGCCCAATGGGATTTGAATGTCAAGCCCATTAACATAAGTTGTATGACAACTTATTGACTTAAGACCCAAAAGGGCCCAAACAGCCCATAGCTCTAAGGAGGCCGGCCATATAGAGAAAGAAAATGGTTTTGGCTCTTTTAGTCACTTAATTAAAGGGACTATATAAAGGATTTTATAACCATTTTATCATTAGGGTTTTCCTAGAGGAAATTAGAGAGATCACAAGCTCTCATTTCCTCTCTAAGAGGCCGGCCACCCTAAAGGAAATTAGCTAGCAATCTTACTTCCTCTAGGTCACTCATCTCTTCATCAATGCTCTCCTTGGTGTGGAGACTTAGAAGTTCTCTATTTTGGGAACTTGGAGAATCCATTCTACCATATTCATCCAAGAAATCCATGGAGCTAAGAAGTAAGGAATGAAGGCCCTATCTCTTAGGTGATTAGCCCTTGCTTATGGAAAGAGGAATCAACAAAGGTATAATATTTCTCAACTCACTTTGTTCTTGAGTTGAGTCTTGATTCACCACACTCAGTAGGCCTTGAATTCATGGGTAAAGTTTTGTTTTTTAGTGCATACAAGCATGATTCCGCCTTTTAATTGTTAATTGCATGCATAGATGTTGCTTAAATGGACTAGTATCACAAATAATTTCCTTATAGATGATTACCATCAATGGTATAATTCTCACCCTATTTTATTGTACTATACTTATGCTCTGTCATCACGTATGAAGTAAGTTCATACCTGCGCACCGCGCACTCTTGTACTTAGGCACTTTTAGGTTTAAATTTATTCACATCTTTCACATCAATACACTTTCTGGCTTTGTCACCTTCCAGGTGTCAGCCAACACAACTTGATTCGAAGTCTTAGTGGACATCCCGAGTCAGGGTGTGTCAAGTGCCAAGTCCATAAATAGTCTTATTAAGACTTCAATCCATATGGCATCTTTGTAACTTGTTAATGCATTTGATAGTTTATTAGTAATCGTGAAGATTGTATTACCTTTACATTATCCAAATGATATAAACTAGTAGAGTTTGTTGGGGCTATGAGTAGGATTCCCATCATTGAAGTTTAGTCTTCCATTCACTTAGTCAGACACTCATTTTCTCTCTTTGAACTACTATAGGTTCATTGTTGATCCTTCAGCTTCAACTTGCTGCTCAACAAAAGTGGTGCGCAACCTTTGCCTTTGAATGGTCTTTCAAAGCATCACTTCTTGGTGACTCATCCATACTTGGCAGCTTTAATGTAAAAATCCAATAGTGTACCAACTATTCTGCGACATCGGTGACTTAAAACCCAGCTCCAATAGTAGTTGAAGAAGACAACTTGAGAGCAATGGAAGGTAAGCAACCAAGCAAAGGTTCTAGGCAATCAGTTCCAGACCAGAAGTTTTATTTCAAGTTCTAATTGATTACTTTCTTTCTCCTTGTCTTGCAGGTAGGAGCAAGGGCAAAGGAAAAGACAGGGAAAGAGCTTGATATGAGATACTCTTGTTCTCAACCCTGATGATATAAGATATTTTTAATCTTAAAGAAAAATAATAAATGGATTTGACACTGATGTAAAGCTTCTGGATCAAAATTTCTATTTTCTTGTTGGGAAAACAAGTTTGGCATTTTGAGGGACTTGGTTGAAGAAGTATTGTCAGGGAGAAGAAAGATTGAGTATTTTGTGAAGCTTAGTTGAAGATGCATTCTCGGCAAGGAAGGAAGAAGAGCTAGACATTTTTGGGGCTCTACTTTGACATGGAGGATGAAGTCGACATATATAGGAATTTCCCAATAACAGGTAATGGTGCTATTGAGACCATCTCCTTCATGCTTGTTGGCAACAGTGGTACAGTTTGAACAGTAAAATTCACATTTTTCAACTATGCCAGAGATATTTTGACAGAGTTGTCCTTGATATCTAGAAATCAAAGATTGCATCTGAGAAGTGTCAATGAACTTCATTCAGGAAAATCTGTCTTTTGAAATTTGGAGAGTAATGTATCTTCAATTTTTGAACAAAGGGTTGTGTTGCCTCTCCTTTTATAGAGGCATCAATTGCATCCAAAAGCATGCTCGAAAAGTTATCTTCCTATGAAAATTGCCTTTAAGATTTCACCTTATCTGACCTCTTTTTCTTTCATCTTTTTTGAAAATGGCTTGCCCATCTAATCGTCGTTTCAATTTAAATGTTATGGAAGATGTAGACGTGTCTCTTCAAGACAACAAATGGCACCCATCCTTCTTATCCTCTAATGGTCCTCTTACGGTAGGGGACTCTACGATGAAGAATGATATAACTGCCATAGTAATAGCTAGGAATCTTCTCACTCCCAAGGATAAAAGAATACTTTCAAAATGGTCTGATGAATTGCCTATTCAAGACTCTTTGGCTTTCACTATTAAGTGTGCAAGCTCTGTATCTAATATGGGCCAACGTCTACTTGTTTGAACTCGCCAAGTTAAATCATTAATGGCTAAGGTAGTAAGCCTTAGACAAGAAATTAGAGGGCTCAAGCACAAGAATAGAAGGCTACACATGCTTGCAAATAATTACTCAACGAGCATGAAAAGAAAGCTCGACTATCTACAAGAATCCGAAAGTCAGATTCAAAGTGATCATCAGAGAGTCGTGGCTCTAATCTGAAGGCATCCATTTCCTCCACTGCCTGGAGTTTTACTAAGTACAGATGCTTCAAATGATCAACCTCCGGTGCCTCCCCTTCTAGTGTTCTACCAAGTATTGAGGCGTCACATGATCAATCTCCAATGCCTCCCTCCTCTGGGGTTCTGCCAAGTGAGGCTTCATATGAACAATCTCCAGTGCCTCCCCATTCTGGGGTACCGCCATGTATTGGCTTAACATGAGTGACCTTTGTGAAGGTTCCCCCTTATTTGTTTGTTTTTGTAGTTGTAACTCATTTGTATGCACATCTTAGATATAGGAAACTATGGAAACTTCTGGTTCCATAAATATGATTCAATGAGCCTTTAAGCAAACATGTTTTCAAGTATCATATGCTTTCCACGTGAATTCTCAGGCATTATGAATTCATGAAAATGTCTCTTGTCACTGTTCTAAAAATCCTTGTTTAGCGCAACCTAGGCCCTGTCTAGGCACTAGGCGGCTGGCCACCACCCCGATTAATGCCTAGAAGTATACAAATGAAGAAAGGGCGCCTAGACCTGGTAAGGTGCCCTCCTAGATCGCCTAGGCACCCGCCTAGCTTGCCCAGACCCACCTAGGCACCCACCTAAGTCGCGACTGATAAGAGCACATTTATGCGACTTTGTTAGTCTATTTCCTTGTATTTAGTGAGTTAGTTTCTATTTATTATAGTGATTTAAGCTACTTTCGTGTGTTTGTAGGTTCAATTGGCTAAAGTGACAAGAAAAGGCAATTTGGAGCATTTTAGAGCAATTTTGGGCTTGGAATGGATAGCACATGCATGAAGCAAGGTGAATGGATGAATTTGAAGCTCAAGAGGGGCTAAGAATATGCTAAAGAGATGGAAGAATTAATTCAAGACAAAGAAGATATGGAGCTCAGCAAAGAAAGAAGGAAATATGAGCCAAACTTCCTTATTTTGTCTTAGCCAATCCTAATCCTACACTACCCTAAGTTCCAGCTACAAAGGGGATCCCTAATTATAGTGGGACACTTAAATATATGATTCTAGAAGGCTTATTCCTATTTCTAAAGGGGAGCCGCACCTTTCCTTCTAGAACAACAATTCCTTGCCGCAAACCCCTTTCCCTTTCCCTCTAGGATCTGCCACATCCTATTTCCTTTTCCCTCTTGTATTTTGATTTTAATTAGCCCTTTTTCCTTGTGGATTTGGATTGCAAATCCTTCTCCAAAATTAATTAGGGTTTCTCCCTTTAAATAAATACATTATGCCGCACCACAAACACATACCACTCATCCCTATACCACCATAATTCACACCAACCATCCATCACACACAATAACCCAATTTCATACACAAACACCCTTGTGTCGCAGCCTTGCAAGGAAAAAGGAGAGAAGACCCTTGGAGTCGTACCTGTCATTCATGACTTTTGGATTGTTGGAACGTTTTTAGGTGTATTCAATCTTTTATTTTCAATGTTTAAATTTAATTGTACTTGTTTAATTGCGAACATGAGGAGCTAAACTCATTTTGGCTAGAGGAGAATTCAAAGCCATGAACATATATTTGATATGAATTGATTTCATCCAATTATTGTTTCGTAAAACATGAATGTGATTTGCTTAACTGCTTGATTGATAACTTATTCTTGTATGTTGATTGAGGGTGCACACTTAGTTTACATGCATGAATTTGATGCTAAAATATAAGGGATTTTCACCTAATCATTATGAACTTATATTTGCAAGTAGTGGAGGTCGCTTGTCACGATCATGTTAAGCAAATTCCTGGCAAGAGTATCATGCTTTTCATAGTTATGAATGCCATGTCAATGCTTATGATTTCCATAGAACTTAATGATCTTTGATATGTATCTCTATCATGTTGTTCATAGAAGGAACTTAATAAGAATAATTTGATTGCATCGCTGACTCCAATTCAATGAAATTAGGGAAATCTGATGGTTAATTTGTGCAGTTCACGATTAACTTGGGGCATTGCCATTCATGGTTTATAGCAATAATAATTGGAAATCGATTTGTATGCATATGTGTCATGTGTGGAGAAGGACCCTCTAGCTAGCCTATCACCCATCAATTCACCCAAATTCGTATTAATTTACTTTGTTTTTGTAATGTGTTTGCTTTTATTTTAAATTCGTCAAAACCCAATCCCCCTTTAATATTTCGCATTTACTTAGTTGGAACCTGTTTAGATTTGTTTCTTTTAGTGTTTTGAGTCAAAGTAAAATCGAAATTCGTCCAAAATCACTCTTAGTTTTTGTTTTGAGTCAATTTGCTTGTTTTGTGCTGTTTTGAGTCATTCTAGTTTGTTTTGAGTCATTAGATGAAATACATATAAAAAAAATAAAAAAAAGGGGGCTATACCATGTACGTGTATAAAGGGTTCCCCATTTACTATGAGTGCGCCTCCTGTGTATTGAAAATGTCGAGGATTGGTTGATCGGAAAGCTCGGGCAATAGTAGGACATTCCATAAAAAAATTTCTGATCCACTAGCCTCTCAAATCCCATTTTTTCATCGACAGTTAGGGTGTCTAGTTTTCTGTTTTCGAGTCTAGTTTAAAGTTTTAGAGTTAAAATTAAGTAGATTAGCAGTCCCTCCTAATCCCTAGCCTAGAACGATCCCTACTTTCACATACTACAACTATCAAAAAGAGGGTTTAATTTGTGTGCTATTTTATATCACATCAATGACTCACTTAAATAGAAAATAGATAACTTTCATTTTGCATTTTATTTTTTTCAATAAATTGTTAGAGACTTGTTGCATACTTAAATGAACACACATTATATCCTTATTCCCTATGTTTTCATTTTGTTCTTATACTTCATAATAAATATGTCATTCTATTTTGTAGTTTATAATGAAATTATATACATTTAAAGTATAAGCAGATACTTATTTACACAAAATACAATAGATTTACTTAAATTTGCCTAGGCACTGGGCCCCAGCCCGCCGCCCAACAAGCACCTAGCGTCTTTTAGAACCTTGTCTCTTGTATAAGATATCGATGGTAACAAAATCGAGTTTTGCCTAGTTCGCCATTTTTTTATTCCCAAAAGGAAGAAATTCATGTATGACGGAACTTGAGATAATTAATTCATACCACATATAACACATGTCTACAAAAAATGTTAGAATTTCAAGTTCTTACCAGTATTCATATTTTGAACTTCAGGTCAAAACATTATGCATATGTACTCAAAATTTATTCTCAATATCGACATCATTAGAACCTTTAGGTTCATATTTTTGGAATTCATGCCCATACTTAATATCTACATCGATTAAGGAACTTGTGGTCCTTATTTATATGAATCAAGGAACTTCAAGTCGTCCTATAATAGTCTGTGGACTAAGATGCTTATGGCCATCATTTTAATTTAGTTGAAGAACTGTTGTTCTCTCAATTAATTCAAAAGCTTCAGATTTTGGTTTTGATAAAGGAACTTCGGGTCCAATCATTTTATATGATCAGGATCAAGGAACTTCAAGTCCAATCTTTTTATATAATGGAACTTCAGGTCTAATGATCAAGATCAAGAAACTTCAGGTTCTAATATGATCAAGGAACTTCAGGTCCTTTTTATACTCATCATAACAAAATGTAGTACAATAAGTAAATCAATGCAGAGGGCGGTAATTCCAGCCGTTATAAATAAATTGCTTTAAATAAGTAATGATTGTAACAAGGGCTTTAACTCAGCACCATTCACATAAATATCAAAACTTAAAGATAATAACTGTTATTATATGGAGGGCGACAGTGCCGCGCCATTCATATATATATAAATGTATGATGAAAAAATTCTTTTTTCTCTTTAATGGGAGTTCATCTAAGCTAAATCTCAAGCACCTTCCTAACATCCTCCCTCTTTAAACCTGTACACCCACCACCTCCATTTCCTTGGTCCCTATTTTCCATCTGTCCCATGACCCAGTCAAATCTAATCCCCCTTCCCAACAAAAATCTAGAGGTAAATCGCAATCATGTACCCAAATCTCACATCGTGGTTGTATGTTTTGCATATCCTGGTTTTTCTGCTGTAAATCCTCCGTCAATTTTTAGGTGACCGCAAGTCAAATCCTCCCCAACACTTAACATTTGAACCTCTCAATCTTTCCCCCAAATCAAAGAAATCTAATTTACAACATAATAGCCACCAAAAGTAATGTCCTCAATCCCAAATTCCTTTAGCCCTTTCCAAACCCATACCCACCCTTCATCCCAATACAAACCCAAAGTCTTAGATCAAATCCTCACCTTAATCCCAATACCTACTTTCCCTGATGTACAAATGCACTCCCTACAAGTTTATTTTTAGATTTTAGACAGCTGCAAGTCAAATCTTCCCCAATATATTTCCTGTACCTTCCTCAATCAACCTTGCCAATCAAAAAAATTGGAAACTCCCAAGACCTTTGGTACTCAACTCTGTCAAAATGGCTACCTTCACCCCCTATTTAAACCTGGTCAACCTGCACATCTCAAACACCAGCCCACACAAGTCCCTAATCTTACGAAAAAAACATAGATTGTGGTCCCCCAATCATCTCTCAATCACCACCATGAGCAGCAAATCACCTAACCAAAACAATCTGGTCCTCCAACTCCAAAATAATCTTAATCTAATGGATAGCCAGGGAGGTCTGTATTTAGCTTCTTTCATTTTTGTTGAAAAGTCCCCAAACAGGGGTGCTTTGGTGCGCCTGTTGAATAAGGCTTGGGCAAACCTAGGCAAAATTCGTATTGCTCCAAAGTCTGATCTTTGCTTTGCTATAGCATCCCTAAACCATGGAATCACAGAAAAAATCATCAATGGAGGTCCCTGGAATGTTGTGGGTTACTGTTGTTCGGCACAAAACTAGCTACCTCATCTAGTGTTTGAAGAGATCTCGTCCCATTTGGTGGTGTACTAGGTTTAACTCCATGGTGTCTCTCTGGGGCAATATTCTGAAACTAATGCTCATATGATCAGGGAAAAATTTGGAGATGTCTTACAGGTGGAGGACCCTTTTGCATGCCCAGACGGTGTTCGGGAATTCCTTCAAATCCGTCTCCAGCTGGACGTGCGTAAGCCTATCCCTACTGGCTTCTGGCTTTGAAGAGCTGATGGTTCACCATCTCGTGTTGAGTTTTACTATGAAACGCAACGAATGTATTCCTATGCTACAAGTGTGGTAGGTTGGGACACATGAAC
Organism: Pyrus communis; assembly: GCF_041283825.1. Taxonomy (NCBI): domain Eukaryota; kingdom Viridiplantae; phylum Streptophyta; class Magnoliopsida; order Rosales; family Rosaceae; genus Pyrus; species Pyrus communis. The sequence goes on along the minus strand of NC_142570.1, from coordinate 16,749,651 downwards.
AACATTTGTCATTTCAACTATAACCCACAACCAAATTTTGGTAGGCGCTACGGTGGCTGGATGTTTGTTGAACCCATAAGGTCCTCTATTCCGATCACTACTCCTGCTAAGTCCACAACGAATACCCCAACGGGTTTGGAGAGATGGATTTCTGGATCGAGACGTGAACCGCTGATTCTAAGTATTGCAGCCAGAATTTAACCCGAGCCCTAGATAACCATACTTATGACAGGTGTCAAACAGCCTCACTTCTTGAAAATATTGATCAGGCTAGGGGTACGCTCTCTTCCCCTAGTACCAGGCCTGTCCTCTCCAAACTGACAACTTTTTCCAATCATACAATCAACACCGAGCTGCCTCTTCAGCCATCCCATTTTTACCTTCTACAACAAAAGTTCCTCGTTGGAAAACATCTAACATATCTTCTCCCACATGAGTGTTCTGCCCCAACCCCTGGCATATCTCCCCTGTGAAAATGAAACCCTTGGCTTGACTATGGGCTGCCAATTTAGGCCTATGGATACTGCAGACAAATCCACAGAAACTAGGCCTATCTCCACCCATTCATCCTCATCTACTGTTACCGCGAAAAGCCCATTTTTTTCCAGAAAAAAAACCCCTCAAGCTACAATATAGCCCCGTGGGTGGAATAATTCTCAACCAACCCTAACAACCCCTTTCTGTTACTCAAAAAAGCATACTACTTCGAGTGTAACCCCTTTCTCATCCTATAAAAAAAACAAAGAACATAACCTACCCCTAACTCAATCTGGTTGGGAATTGCAACTATAGTGCGGGGTTTTCCTCTACTCCACATAGCAAGGATCGAGGCAAAGGTGTTGCCGCCAGTCAGAGAGGGCACTTTTCTAGTTATGTTGCCCGTCGTGTGGTTACCCAATCTCAACGGGAAGATAGTCTGGTGGAGGTTCAAGTTAATATGAAAGAGGAGATTACTATCATTAGTAAACCCTGCAGAAAACTCTATTCCAGTGGAAGACTTGAGAGGCTTTGATAGAGTGGTTGAGGAAACATTTCTTGCTTCTGATTTGGAGGAACTTGCAAACCTCCAAGGTGGTGGCCGCTGGCCTAATGCAGCCACAGATGAGCCATGATCTACCTGTCTTGGAACTGTCGAGACATTGGGCAAGACTCGACAGTTGATGCAATGCGAGAGCAAATCCACAAACAAAAGCCCTCCATTGTCTTTCTTTCGAAGACTAAAGTGAAAGGCAATGGAATTGAAGTAATCCAAAGATCCTTGGGTTTCCAGCACGGTTTTTTTATGGGTTCGAATGGTCTCTCTAGAGGCTTATACCTATGGTGGAAACATCACCTAGCGGTACAAATTCTTTTCTCTTTCATAAATACCATTGACACTTGTGTTCAAGATCCTTCTCCAGGGGAGGCCATGCAGTTGTCCTAGTTTTATGGCTCTCCACATGAAGAAAATAAGTCATCCTTTTAGGACGGTCATGCTAGGTCTTTCTCGGCGGATGGCTGTCCTTGGTTGTGCGCTGGGGATTTTAATGAACTTCTTTGATCACATGAAAAGCATGGAGGTCGAGAGTGGGACCCGAGCCACCGGTGTTTTCTAAAAGATTTTATGCAGCAAAAGGAGCTGGTAGACTTGGGATTTTCTGGTCCGCATTTCACATGGGAACGGGATTTGGAAGATTGGGGTCGCATTAAAGAACGGCTGGATAGTGCAGTGGCAAACAACCTCCAGATGGATAGCTGGCCTAACACCATTGTTCATCATCGTCCCCTAGCACTACAAACAAAAAATTGTCATTTGCCACCAACTTTTTCCGAGGACCTAAAAATACTCTTGGAAAAACCACTATTTCCGACCAAAAATTGTGCTCCGTCAGAAATATGTCGACAAGAGGTTTACTATTTTCGACACCCAAAATGCCTCTGGAAAAGAGATCCATCTTCGTCGGAAATAGCTATTTTTGGAGGGAAATCTTGGCTCCACATTTATTTACGACAAAACTTATTTTCGTCGGTAATAGTTATATTTTTTCTAAGAGCGTGTTTAAATTGTCGGAAGTAATTGTTTATTTTCAAGGATGATTAGTTATATTGGAAGTGAATGTGTATTTGCGAGAGGAACTAGAGGCCGTCAAAATTAACTATCTATATTCGAGGGCAATCCATGGCTTTTAAAAATGAATATTTATTTATAAGGGTATATAGTTGTCGTCGGAAAGAGATCATTGCCTAGCGTAAATATTTGATTATGTGGTATTCAATAGTGTAAATATTTTAAATTGAAGATCAAATTAGTTCATTGTATTCTTATAAGTTCGAGGAGTGTGCTTGTAAAAAAAACATCAAAATTTGAGGTAAAGTAACCGTTAAATCGTGATTTTTTTGTAACCGTCGAAATTTTTTGTCCCATTACCTAATCTTTGAATGTTTGGTTTATGTGATTTTTGGCGTATGCGATCTCAAAGTATATACAAACAAGTTTGCCCGTTGGATTGTTGAAACTAGTTTCGTAGAATGCATATCTTGTCAAAACGATATATTTAATAAACACTAGAGTTTATTTTATACTTTTCTGAAGTATAACACAAGATTTTGTTGTATCTACTAGTATATTATTTTACATTAATGGTGAAATTAGTTCATTGTATTCTTATGGGTTCGAGGAGTGTACTTGTAAAAAAAACATCAAAATTGGAGCTAAAATAACCGTTAAATTGTGATTTTTCGTTTATAATCATTGAAATGTTTTGTCCTGTTACCTAATCTTGGAATGTTTGTTTTTTGTGATTTTGGACGTATGTGATCTCGGAATATATATAAACAAGTTTGACAGTTGGATCGTTGAAACTAGTTTCGTAGAATGAGAATCCCGCCAAAATGATAGATTCAACAAACCCTAAGAGTTTATTTTACACTCCTATTAAGTATAACATAAGATTTAGTTGTATCCACTAGTGTAAATATTTTAAATTGGAGATCAAATTTGTTTATTGTATTCTAATAAGGTCGAGGAGTATAGCTGTAAAAAAATATCAAAATCGGAGCTAAAATCACCATTAAATCGTGATTTTTCATTTATAACCATAAAAAAAATAAAAATAAAATTGTTCCTTTGCCTAATCTCTGAATGTTTGGTTTTTGTGATTTTGGACGTATGTGATCTCGGAGTATATACAAACAATTTTGACGGTTGGATCGTTGAAACTAGTTTCGAAGAATGGAAATCCCACCAAAACAATGGATTCAACAAACACTAAGAGTTTATTTTACCCTCCTAGTAAGTATAACATAAGATTTTGTTGTATCCACTAGTGTAAATATTTTAAATTGAAGATCAAATTTGTTCATTGTATTCTAATAGGGTCGAGTAGTGTAATTGCAAAAAAAATATAAAAATCGGAACCAAAATCATCGTTAAATCGTGATTTTTCATTTATAACAGTAAAAAAATTTCGTTCCGTTACCTAATCTCTGAATGTTTTTTTTTTTTTTTTTTTTTCTTTTTGCGATATTTTACATACGCAATCTCGGAGTATATACAAACAATTTTGACGGTTGGATCAACTAGATTCATAGAATGCGTATTTCGTCAAAACAATAGATTCAACAAACACTTCGAGTTTAATTTATACTTCTATTAAGAATAACATAAGATTTTGTGGTATCTGTGACAGCCCGTCCCGGACTTTTCATACCGTAGGGGTGAAATGACGATTTTGCCCCTAGTATGGTTGTTTCGTTGTGTGGTTGTTTTTGGGTTTTGATTGGTTGATTTTGGACCACACACACCCCACACTCATTTCTCTCTCTCTGCCCTGTCCCGAGTCCCTCTCTCTATCCCTTTCCTATCTTCTTCGTACGGACAACACCCAAAACCCTTGAAATCTTCACGGATCGAGGAAACAAACTACATATTTGTGCTCGTGATGTCCTTAGGAGTTCAACCATACCCATTTCAGGTAAGGGAACCTTCATTTTCACGTCGAACCCGAGAAGTGTAATTCGAGGTATGTTCATGCACACGTTAAATTTTTGTGTTTTTGGGAATTTCAAGCTTGTAGGAAGCTTGGTGAGGTCCTTAGGAGGCTCGGGGTGGTTCGTTTGAAGGTTTTGGACGTCGGGATCGTGAGTTGCAGGTTTGGCCGGAGTTGGTGGTGTTTTCCAGCGCTGGCGACGGCTCCGGAGGTTGGCCGGAGAAGATGACGGAATATTCTGTCAGTTTGGACGGAATATTCCTAACTGCGTTAACAAAATCAGTTAGATTTAACGGAATATTCCTGACAGTGTTAACTGATGCCGTCAGTGTGCCAGGCACGTGCCTACGCATGGGCGGCACGTGTGGCCGTGCCTTGGCCGACACGTGGGGGCGCGTGCGGTGTCAGAAAATTATTTTTAAAATATGGGGATGTTCGTGAGGTTGAGTAGATCACGTTGGTGTATTCATACACCTCATTTGAGCATTGTATGAGAAGTTATTTCGTAATGTTGGTTATGTGCTTTAAAATTTACGTTTTTATAGTTGTTTCGCATATAGGTGAGACATATCCCGAGGCAAGAGGGTTACGACCCTTCTACATACCAGTGAGTGGGCTTTTGGTTTTCCGTATATACCTATATACTTGTGTTTTTCCCAGAAAGTGAAATGAAACGTTTATATGTTTTACATGCCATGCATTATGTTTGCCCGTTTAATTATGCATTATTAGTTGCATATATATATATATATATATATGTTTGGTGCTGCGGACGCACAGGTAAGTGCTAGGTAAGTTATGGTTTATGTTTATGTTTGGTAGTGATTTGAGATGCATAGAGAGCTCATAACCTGCACCCCCGGTGTTAGTGCTCCCCCCCAGCGTTGGGCACAGTCCTTCACGTGATGTTCACCTCCCGCACCACACGCTCATCTTGGATCCAAGTTAGCTGCACAGTCCTGTCGTACAGACCACTTTAGGTGGTTCCAACTTGTAGGTGACCCGCGATTATTCGCCTAGTCTTCACGTGATCGTAGCACTTGAGCATACTTATTATACACCCAGTCTTGTCGTATAGACCACTTTAGGTGGTTCCAACTCGTGTGTAGGTGTAGTTAGTAAGTTGGAGATTTGAGCTCTAGATTCAGCTGTACAGGTCACGTTAGGTGACTCCGGTTGACAGATTATATGGCATGGATTGGCATTACCTGAGTACTTGCATCTTATTTAGAGGCATTTGACATGGCATATTTCTGAGCATGATTTATGTATATGTATATATTATATTTTTCTAGGAAGTATACAGGTTTTACGGCGAGGGGTTAGAACTTTGTTTATGAAATGATTTTTTTGAAAAGCTTTGTTTTTGCCTACTCACGCTTTCTGTTTTGCGCCCCTCCAGGTTCTAGTTGGCTAGCACTTTTGGTGGCTCCCCAGAGGATTTTCTCGGCTTATCTGACAGATTATCACCAGTGTAGGACCACCTTTGGGTGTGTTTATTTAGTGTTCTTTCTCCCGAACTGCACTAGGTCTTCCGTGCTCTGAACTTGGTTTTTTTTCACACTTACGCTTGCACATGTATGTTATTTACTTTGTGTATAGCTAGGTTTGTTTTTATTCGTACTTTTATTATTATTTCTTAGCTTCCGCATTGTGCACATGGTTACGTCACTTCCACGTGACGGCCAGCATGCCCTGATCTAGGTCGAGGTGTGTCAGTATTGACTAGTGTAAATATTTTAAATTGAAGATCGAATTCATTCATTGTATTCTAATAGGGTCGAGCAGTGTAGCTATAAAAAATTATTAAAGTTGGAGTTAAATTAATCGTTGAATCAACCGTAAAAATAAAAAAAAATAAAAAAATTGCCATGTTAACCAATCTTTGAATATTAAATTTTTGAGATTTTTTACGTATGCAACCTCGGAGTATATACAAACAAGTTGAACAGTTGAATCGTTGAAATTTATTTTGTAGAATGCATATCCCGTTAAAATGATAGATTCAAATAGAATCATACATTTTGACAAAACAAAAATTAGAATCATTCATAATTAAAAAAATTTGGAGGAGTCGAGAGACAAAATTTTTGGAGGACTGCTAATGTCACATCCCCGCCTGGGCTCCCACCACATCCTAGGCTCAACTCCATTGTAGCACGATATTTTTCGTTTTGGGCCCCGACCATGCCCTCATGATTTTCCTTCTGGGAACTCATGTGAGCAGAACTTCCCAGTAGGTCACCCATCCTGGGAATGCTCTGGCCCTTTTCTTGCTTAACTTCAAAGTTCTGATGGAACCCGAAGCCAGTGAGCTCCCAAAAGGCCTCGTGCTAGGCAGAGATGGGAATATACATATGCGGCTTATAGGATCGACTCCCCTGGGCGATGTGGGATGTTACAATCCACCCCCTTCTCGTCAGCACACTTCCAGCCAAGGATTGGCTCTGATACCAAATTGTCATATCCCGGCCCAGGCCTTCACCACATCCCGAGCTCGACTCCATCGTAGCAGGATATTGTCCGCTTTGGGCCCCAACCACGCCCTCACTGTTTTGTTTATAGGAACTCATGCGAGTAGAACTTCCCAATTGGTCACCCATCCTGGGAATGCCTTGGCCCCTTTCTCGCTTACGTTCGGAGTTCCGATGGAACTCGAAGCCAGTGAGCACCCAAAAGGCCTCGTGCTAGGTAAAGATGAGAATATACATATAAGGCTTACATGATCCACTCCCTTGGGCAATGGCTTGACTCCACCGTAGCACGATACACTCCGCTTTGGGCCCTTACCACACCCTCACAATTTTGTTTCTAGGAACTCATGCGAGCAGAACTTCCCAGTAGGCCACCCATCCTGGGAATGTTTTGGCCCCTTTCTCGCTTAACTTCGGAGTTCTGATGGAACCCTAAGCATGTGAGCTCCCAAAAGGCCTCGAGCTAGGTAGAGATGGGAATATACATATAAGGCCTACAGGATTCACTCTCCTAGGCGACGTGGGATGTTACAGCTAAAATTTTGGCATAGAGCCCAAAAACTTAAACGAAAACTAATGAAAAAATGCTTCAAATCTTTGCATTTTAATACAAAATCATCCAGTAACTATATTTTATGATAAGGAACAAAATTATTATTATTTTCCACTCTGGTTTCTCCCCATTGTCAGCTATCATTAAGAAAATTTTGGCATGGAGCCGAAAAACTTAAAGGAAAACTAATGAAAAAATGCTTCAAATCTTTGCATTTTAATAAAAAAAATCATCCAGTAACTATATTTTATGATAAGGGACAAAATTATTATTATTTTCCACTCTAGTTTCTCCCCATTGTCAGCTATCATTAAGACATTATTACTACTACTACTACTACTTCTAACACTTATAATTATTATTATTACTACTACTACTACTACTAGCATTTGTCTACACACTTTGTGTATATGAACACATTAGAAAATGATATAGATTATTATTATTATTATTACTACTACTACTACTATCATTTGTCTCCACACTTCGTGTGTATGAACACATTTTTTTAGAAAATGATATAGAGAGAGAGGGAGAGAGAGAGAACGTGAGTGGAGTGAAATGTTTTTGTTTTTGGGTTTTTTTTTTAAATATTGAAGGTATTATTATTATTATTATTATTATTATTACTGCTACTAGCATTTGCCTACATACTTTGTGTGTATGAACACATTTTTTTAGAAAATGATAAGGAGACAGGGAGAGAGAGAACGTGGGGGGGGGGGAGTGGGAGGTTTTGTTTTTGGTCTTTTTTTTTTTTTTTAATATTGAAAGTATTTTAACATCACCTGTAGGTGATGACACACCCCAACTCAGAATGTCCACTAGGACCCTGAATCGAGCTGTGCTGGCCGACACCGGGAAGGTGACGAAACCATAAGTGTGATAGTGTATTAAATGTGAATAAATTAAAACCTAAAAGTGCTTAAGTACACGAGTGCGCGATGAACGGGTCTGGACCCATTTCATGCGTGATACAGAGCATAGGTAAAGTACAGTAAGGTAAGATAATGTTTATACCAACATAAGAAGACATATGCACTGAAAAGTGCCACGAATCCTCGTCGATACGGAAATCTGCTACTAAAACCTAGAGGGGTGCAAATATAGAAAATGTGAGTGAGCGAAACAAAACTTCTCAAATCAATTTCAATTACCAAAGGCGGTAATACCTCGCCTTAATACCTGTATAATTTCCTAGAAAAATAATAGACGTGACTATAACTCAAAACCATAACCAAAATAACCGTCTTACCGTTACGCCATGTCAAATATCTCAACAAGAATAAGTAAACCAAGTGATATAAATCAATATGAAAAGGTATGTTAGTCGGATCCACCTATTGTGGTATGTATGGCTAAACCAATAGCTCATCAACATGTTAGCCAGAGTCACCTCGCGTGATCTGTATGGCTTATCCATATCTCATCAATCAACGTTAGCATATAAGTCGGGAGTCACCTATAGTGACCTGTACGACTTAATCAATATCTTATCACATATCTTATCAATCAATGCTAGCATATCAGTCGGAGTCACCAATAGTGACTTGTACGACTTAATCAATATCTTATCACATATCTCATCAATCAACGCTAGCACATAAGTCGGAGCCACCTATAATGACCTGTACGACTTAATCTATATCTTATCACATATCTCATCAATTAATGCGAGCATATAAGTCGGAGTCACCTATAATGACATGTACGACTTATCCATAGCTTATCAAACATGCCTGCACACAAGTCGAAACCACCTCTAGTGGTCTGTACGACAAGGCTGGGTGTAAATAAATACGCTCAAGTGCTACGATCACGTGAAGACCGTACGAATAATCGCGGGTCACCTACGAGTTGGAACCATCTATAATGGTCTGTATGACAGGACTGTACACCTACCTTGGATCCAAGGTAAGCGTAAGGTGCGTGAGGTGAACATCAAGTGAAGGACTACGCCCTGGCCACGGGTGGGAGCACTAACACCGGGGTGCAGGTTTATGAGCTCTCAGTGCATCTCAATACAACATGTATAACTCGTGGGCAACCAGTATGACAGTGTCAAAGTTGCCTAACACATAAATGTAGTCAAGCCATAACTCCATCGATCCGACTAATACTATAAACTCACCTGAACTTACCTGGGTGTCCTGCGTTCACCTTCGCACTTCAAAGCATTCACAATAATTATGTCCAGGTAACACACATGGACATACCAGAATGTAAATCTAAAATTCAACCGTATCATAATATTTCCAAATATAAAAACATATATACAAATGGCATAATATGCGTAAGCTGTAGCACCCCATTCCCGAACTATTTATTTCGGGTATAATTATCAGGAACAAGTCCAATTAAATATTAGTTTAATTAACCATCATTATTTATGATTCTTTACTTCACTTCACTCTCTCAATGCCTCACATATTGATTTATGACCAACATTTAACCACCAAAAATATAAGGTTAAATCTTACCTTTCCACCAACTTCCTTCACATTGCTCAAATTCCTAAATAAGGCTTTTGTCTCAAATATATTATGGCTGCATCTAACGTCTTGTTAGACTGCCTACGTACCCTAAACAAGGATCAAGCCATTCGTAGTTCATATTAGTACTTCAAGCATTCACATTAATTATATGAAGGTAATATACCTAAATCAATTTAAAAGTGTTGATAGAACTCTCAATAATATGTACAATAAAAAGGAAAAGATCCACTCACCTGGAGTCCATGCTATGATTCTCTAGCGCACGCATCAAGGCGTCCTGAATGATTGGCGCCTGTGACCAATTATCGAATCACATTTCAGAACTCTTATCAACAGAATACGTAATTCACATAAAACACAACCTCAAGGGCATTCTAAAATAGTTCGAGATCCATTGACCACAAGTCAACAGTCAATCAAAGATCGACGGTAAGGTCTACAACCCTGTATAACTCGACCCGAAAAATTCGCATATCAAATTTCCAATCCGCAACTCCCAAAGATCCACAATATGTTTCTAGAATAACATATTAAAATTTCATTACGATCCAACGGTCGAATCTCCACTAATTTCCCAAAACCAAGTAGCAGTAACATTTATTTTACTAACTTACAAATCCAATTTGGGAAGATCCGTATATCAGATTCCCGATCCATAAATTCCTATGATCTTTAAATATTACGTATTACAATCTATCCAAGTTTGGTGACGATCCAACGGTCGGATCGTCGATTCACATTTTTATCAAGTAACGCATCGTAACGAATTTAGGTTCCAACGATCAACCTACGTCATTTAAATAACAAAACTGAATTCAAGACATTCGACATAGCCTAAAAATAGCATTGGCGGCCCACTGGCCAAGCGCCGCCGCACGCACCGCCGTGGGTGCCGGTCAGCCGCCCCAGCTCGTCGGAAAATCCAACTATTTCCAAAAATTCTCAAACTTCACAGAAATGAAGATCTCAATGAGTGGAGAAACTTTCATACCTGCCACGAAGTCCAAAAGGGGACGCAAGATGGTCAATTTTGCCCACAAAGCTGGCGGGTGCCTAAAACTTCCCGACGTCGATTCGTCGTCTACGGTGGTCCAACGGGGTCAAGGTTGGTTGGGTTTTGCTCCTGGGATGATGGGCTACAAAGCCCAAGTGGTGGCATCGGCCATCGCTTTGCCGATTTTCAGGAAAATCAAAAAGGGTGCCCGGAGCACCGTGAGAACCGTCAACTTTCGTGGCCTCAAACCGCCACATACCGTGGTTAATCAAGGCGGTTATTGGGTGGGTTTTGTAGAGGGGAATGAGAGCTTCAAGATGGTGGTGGTGGAGTCAAAAAAATCCATCGGAGTTGGCCGGAATCGGCCTTGGAAAATGGGTGGTCGCAAGGGAAAAAATGCACGGGAAAGCTGGGAGCTATCTCTTTTTTTTTTTCCCTTCTTTCTGAGGCTTTCCTCCTCTCTTCTAATTGGTTCCTTGTCCCTTTAATTTAATTGGTCCACTATTCCCACATGGTGGGAGTTCAAAATTATTTAATTAACAAGTAACCAATTTCAATGTCCGTAACTAAATCTTTATAATCCGGACTCGCAAAAGGTTTCGCCTATGCGTTCGTACCAACGAGTACTACAAGGACATACTAAAAGAATAAGTTCCACATGTTTATAACCGATGGTCAACTAAGGTCAACACCCTCGCCTTTAAGGGCATTTTCGTAAAATCATGTTTTTAAAATTTATAAAATTGTAAAATTAGGGATGGGTTGTCACAATCTAACCCCCCTTAAGAAAATTTCGACCCCGAAATTTAAAATGATCAGTAAAATTTGGACTTGTGAAATTACATTATTGGCCATCATTTTTTTTTTTTTGTGTGATAGAATATTAATTTATCTTTTCACCCCCCTTAAGAAAATTTCGTCCCCGAAATTTAAAATGATCAGTAAAATTTGGACTTGTGAAATTACATTATTGGCCATCATTTTTTATTTTTTTTTTGTGTGATAGAAGATGAATTTATCTTTTTACCCTCTTTTGGTTGACAAAGAGAGTTTCATTAATTAGTAGAGATTATTATTATTATTATTATTATTATTATTATTTTGCATAGAACAAGAGAAAGAATCACATTTTCCCAGTTTTATTTTTATGGTGTTGTTTCCCAATAGTAGTCAAAATGACGAGATATTAGAAGATTAATTTATCTTTTCACCCTCTTTTGGTTGACAAAGAGAGTTTCATTAATTAGTAGAGATTATTATTATTATTATTATTATTATTATTATTATTATTATTTTGCATAGAATAAGAGAAAGAATTACATTTTCCCAGTTTTATTTTTATGGTGTTGTTTCCCAATAGTAGTCAAAATGACGAGATATTTTTCAATGTGCCCAGAACATGGAGTGATACACCACGTCTCTATACAAGTGGTGAGATTTTTGTGTTAAAAAAATAAAATTTCCCACCACTTACATAATAACACGTGGTGTAGAAAGTTAAGATTGTTGGTGGAGGAGAAGAGGAAGCCGTAGATGGGCGGACAATAGAAGAAAATTAAGTAATTGGTGTAAAAGGTTAGAAATTGAAGAGATACAAAGAAAATTTGATGAGTATCGAAGAAAATGTGTTTGGAAGGTGAGAATGTGCCAAGAAAATTCAAGAAAATGAGAGAGAAGAATGTAGTGTCGTTAAGTTTCATGAACAATGCAGTACTGTTAAGTTTCATAAACAGTGTAGCACCGTTAAATTTCATAAACAATGTAGTATCGTTCAGTTTCATAAACAGTGTAGTAAGTTTCATAAACAGTGTCATAAGTTTTCATAAACAGTGAAATAAGTTTCATAAATAGTGTCGTAAATTTCATTAACAATGTAGTACCGTTAAGTTTCATAAACTGTGTAGAAAGTTTCATAAACAGTTTGTGTGAGGATGTGTGGAGCCGCTTGTCAGATTTTTTTTAAATTTTTTTAATATTAAAATTATATATTTTTCATTAAAATTTAAGTTCTTTTGTTATTTTTATTAAAATTTAAGAATATTTCATTAAAATTTAAGTTTTTTTAATTAAATAAAATTATAATATATAATTTTTTATTAAAATAAACTTAGCTTAAATCCTTTCCATGAAAGTTTCCCAAAACTTAACTCTCTATTTCCAAAGAGAGCCGTTTAGCGCTCTCTCCTCCTTTTCATCTCTCGCAACTTTGCCTTTCCTCTTCAGAAACAAAACCCTAACCTCCATCCTTCATTTCGTTCTCAAAATCTCAGAGTCGCATTCATCAAAATCTTCTCCATTTCTCTCTATCTATGCCTTCATCCAAAAATTTCCACACGCCTCCACCTCTGCAAAGCCGAGCACAATTACACCTTTTCGAAATCAGAAGCAAACCCGGCGAGTTGTGAACACGTCCTCCCCTCCTTCTCTGCAACAACATGGGTTCCTCTGCTACACACCACAGCCGCGCCAAATTGTGCACCCAAGTCCGCGGCTTCTTCTGTAAGGTAAAAATCTGAAGACTACGTTCCAATATGCTCATGTATGTGTTTCGTCTTATATTGCATGTAACTTGTGCTGCGATTTCTCTTTCTCCTTTGATAGAAATTTGAATAGAATCGGTCTGACTTGGTGCTTCTCCTCTGGCAGCCGACGTCAAAACTTGAAGTCCTTCCCCACTTACAAGTGTTTCTCGTCTCCAGCTTCTCGTCCAAATCTAAGATCACAGAATCGGACGGCCAGAAACAAGTGTTGCCGGTGGTGAAGATGTCTATTGTCTAATTTCAGAATCTGAGACTTACTTAAAATTTAAACATCTGAAGCTTAATTTTGAAATTGCTTAATTTTCAGGGTGAGATTGATCGATCGACGGAGGGGAAACTCTTGCCACATCTGGACCCATCAGTGAAGGTAATTGAAATGTGAGTTGTCATTTATTGATTTATTTATTTATTGTATCATTACTTTTGGGTTTTTGATATTTGTATAGGTTGTGGTGGGAACTAGACCTACTAAAGATGGTGCAAATTGGGGAGATGACTGTTAAGAAGGTCTTGTGGCGCAGTTTTATCTGTTGGACCTTACATTTTCATTTGATTCAGTTTTTGGTTTGAAATCATGACATGTATGATTCTTTGATTGATCTACAGTTGTTTGTAGACTAAATTTTGAAAACTAAAAAACATGGAAGTTGATGATTGATTTATTAGTTAAGCGTTGATGGACTTGCTCATTTCTATTAGTGACACATCATTTAGTTTGCAATTTTAGTCTCCAAATTGAGTTTTCCTAACATTACTCTTTTTTGAGTTGGTGAAGCCTGAACAATATGACGAGTGTGGAATTGAATTTTTGTTAATCTTCTTAGCTTCGAAAACTAAATTCAGGCGGAATTAATAATGCATTGAAATTATATCATTAATGCGGTGTTTTTGCCACACAGTATATACCATGACACTAAAGCATGCATTAAATTTTATAACAATAATTTTCATATATATATATATATATATATATATATCACGTAATTAGGGGAATTTTAGGCATTCAGAAATTTTACAAAATGTGAAGTCAAACTTAATTAATTATTTTGCTTATGTGGAGTCTAGTCAGTGAGTTTTATTTAGAGAAAAATACTATGTTAGGTTTTAGGTAAACAAAATTCATTTTTAAGGGGTAAAGTTATACTTCCGTTAATTTATTAACTGAACTTTTGAATACTTATTTACAAGTTCGGTTGCTGTTTGGATTAACATAATGATCACTGGGAACCAATGATTTTATGTGGAGTCTGGTCCAGGAAGAGATGCGTGTTGGGGAACACTTTGTCCTGGTTGATGCAACAAAACAGAAGGTTTGGTGTAATTATTGTCAATGGGAGTTCAGTGGAGGCGTATACCGGATGAACTTTCACAATTAGCTCAAATTAAAAACAAGGATATAGCTCCCTGCACAGAAGTTCCGACTGATGTGCGAGATCAAATTTTAAGCATAATAAGCACTCCCAAGAAACAGAAAACTCCCATGAACCTAATGGTGGATAAGGCAATTGTGCAAGTGGCTCTTTACCACAATGGTGAAAAGGAGTTAAGCCCTTGCATGACGGTGTGAGTTTGAACCTCGTCGGTGGCTAATTTAACATCTAATCTAATAAAATATCGTTTGACAATAAAAGATAAGGCACTTGCAGTCAACATTTATATATCTAAAGGGAACTCTCTTTCTGAAGTCAATTGATGTATAAGGTCATGAAGACGATGCTTCTTAGGCCATCTCCAACTGAAGGGTCCAGAGGGTCAGAGGGCCGAAAATAACCCGAAAACCGTCTCCAACTGAGGGCTAGGCCAAAGGGCTGTGGAATCTGAGAGGGCCCCACGGAATCGAAGAGGGCTAGAGGGCTGGTTACATGCAGCAAGCCAGCCAGCCCGAGGCTGGCCAGAATTCAAATCAATCCTGTCAGTTATAACCGACAGTAATACATTTATACTAAATAATATGCATGTATTATTGTCGGTTTTAACCGACAGGATTGATTTGAATTTTTTTTTTTCAGTTTTATATTATTTTTTATTTACGAAAGTTTTCATATAACTTCTATTTTTCATTTTTTTTTAAATTCTATTTTTTTTCCTATAACTTTTATTTTACAAAATTTGTAGTTTTTAACAACATTTAACAAATTATTAAAAACATTTCTAGTTTTTCATATTTGTTAAAAAACATTTAACAACATTTAAGTTGTACTTTTTAAATAATAAATTATGTTTAGCCCTATGCCCCTCGGTTGGAGATGGTTTTTTGTGATAGGCCTAAAACGAGCCATCTGGCCCTTTGGCCCTCGGTTGGAAACGGAAGCAAATATGGCCCTATATTGTTCATTAAAATATTAATATCTTGAACAATCTTGGAGGGCCAGAGGGCTAAAACAAGCCCTCTGCCAGCCATCGGTTGGAGATGACCTAAGGCCTTCTCCAACTGGACTGGCCAAAAGGTCATAGACCGAAAAATAGCCCGTTTTGAAAATACTAATAATAATAATTTTTCGGATATAAGTTTAAAGCATGTGAAGAATTGAAATAAAACAAAGAATGTGAAGAATAATAACAATAATTTTTCGGATATGAGTTCAAAGAATGTAAAGAATATGAAGAATGTGCCAAACGGGCTATGTTTTAGTCAACGGCCCTTTAGCCAACCCGATTGGAGATGGCCTTTCTTGTTTGAGTTGAGCTGATTGAGTCTTTTGTCTTGGAGGTTGGTGTTGAGAATATTGGGCAAGTTATAACGAATACTTCTGCAAGTTATGTTTATGCAGGAAGGCTTCTTATGACCAAGTATAACAAATTTTTTTGGTCTTCTTGTGCGTCTTATTGTACTAATAAAATGCTGGAGGACACCGAAGAGGAGTGGATGGCTACAGTTCTAGTAGAGGCAAAGACCATCGCAAGGTTCACATACAGTCACGCATGGACTTTGAGTACGATAAGAAAATTCACTGGCGGAACGGAATTGCTATTGCCAAAACTTGGTAGATTCGTGACTAATTTCCTCACCTTGAGGTCCATTGTGATTCAGGAGGATAATTTAAGGAACATGTTTTCTGTGAGAATGTGAGGATAACCTCCCATATCAATGAGGGACTAAACTATGTAAAGGCTTATACGAAGTTGGCCAACTTCTCATATTGTCAATTGATTTTATGGTGGAACCTAACTTTCTTCATTGTATCATAGCAGGTTGGCCCACGTGTGAAGCTCAATAGCCACATGTGTTTCACGTCACCCCGTTTATATTGTCCACATATTAGGTTTGAAAATTCATCATACATAAAGAGTCATGAGAGTGAAGATAAAATCGAAATTCACCACACATAAGGAGTCATGAGAGTGAGAATTAAGTCCCACCTCTTGACAAGGAACAAAAGCTACCACACTGAATGTCAATGCATGTACAAGGCACTCTTGGGGCGGATTTTGCAATCATGGGAACGACACTGAATGCCCCAGGTACGTAAACTTGCAATTACAATCAAACATGTTGAACAACAACAATAATAAAACAAAACATTTTTGGAGCATGTCCTGGTTATATAATTATGGTTGCCAACTAATGCAATCTGACTACTTACAGCCCGCTCAACTACTATTTCATTTTTCGTTATTAGCTTTCATTTTGGTGTGAAGTGAAACAGGTCTGACAGACTGATTTTGCGTATGGAAGACATGTACCTTCTCAGTTCCCCTTCGTGGGCTTGTTTGTGATGCTTCTGGAATGGCGTTAAGCGTACAAAAAATGTATTTTAATGCGTTTGGCATGAACACTTAAAAATTGTTTTGTTTTACAGAAGCGTTTATAAGTAGAAGTGTTCTTTATTGCATTTGACATGAACACTTCAACTAGTTCATAAGAAAATGACTTCTTATAAAAGCATTCATGAGTAAAAGTGTTGTCTATAACACTCCCGAACGAGGCCTAAGACTGGTTCATAGTGCAGTGGGAAGAGTGATATATGTTCTTTTTCTTCTCCAAACATCTAGGACAGCAGCTCTTGTTTGTTATTTTGGATTATATTTGTTTCAAAAATGGGTATTTATTTGACATTTCACCATACATTTACAGAGATTAGTGGCACCGGCACGTTATGGTTATGAAATCGTTTTATTTTTTAATAATCAGAAATAAACTATTTTGTATAATGACAAAGCTTGCTAAGTGCCAAGTTCATCTTCTAAGAGTATGAGTATGATTCTTACAAATCTTGAGATAACTGACATTATAAAGAAGTCTAAATCATGTTGACAAGAGTTAATCCAATCATGTTGGTATATTGAGGACTCTTGTGTTTGCTCGTTCATAGGACTCATACTGATATAAGGAATGCAATCTTGTATTCCTTGTAGGATTGTAATAAGGCAATCTATGTTTAGTATAAAAACATAAGCCACTGCTCTCACAAAATATACGCTCAATATTGAACTAAGACCTATTTTTAGTTTGAGTACTTTTCGTTTTGCAAGAGAGGAGAAGGTGCACTGTTTGAAGTCTCATTTGGCTTCTTCTTTTACTGCTTTTTACTGGTTATTTTATCATTATGTTTATCGAATTGTGATTTTAATACTTGAACAAATTTGTGGTTCATGAGCTTAATCTCTTAACTTGTATTTTTGATAAGTTTAGTCTTACATGTGGTATCAGAGCAAATTGAACATTGTGCTTTTGTGGGCCGAATTATTCAATTGGTCAATATTGTCTCCTTGAAATCTTGATCATCCAATTTTAATTGAGATAAAGAAATAATAGAGAGGATGTCCTTAAGCAAAAGATTAGGTAGTGTTGTTTTCAAAATTATTTTGACGATTGCAATTTTGAAAAGGGGGAAAATCGTGTTCTATCTAAACGATCATTCTGCAAAAGATCAAGGGGTTATTGAGGTTTGTGAATATATGAACGCATACATGCACTTGTGATATTTATTTTGAGCTAGAATTATTATTGTACATATGTCAATATATATTGAATTGCATATGTCGATATTGGAGGCCATGGTTTTGTGTCTTGATGCATCTAATGGTTAGTCTAATAATTAACCTTTTTATTTGTTGTTGTCATTAAATTAATGGTTTGATATTAGACTAATGAAGCATTAATGGATGTGACACAATCAGTTTTTGAGGCAAGAAACTATTATTTGTAATTTTTATAAGGATTATCTTGAATGCAACTTGTGTATTTGTAATTATGAAATATTGGTTTTGAGGTTTCTTGGTTTGAAGACATTTATATGTTGTCTAACATATTCTAAGAGATACTAACGTTCATAATTTTTTACGGGAATTTGTGTTGACGAGATATCGGCCGATAACTTTTGACGATGATTTTGGTTCGGTGAACTTGTAACACTAGAGATTTACTTCGGTAATCTGCAATATTATGGGATCGATGTGAATCTGGAGTGAAGGCAATCCTCATGGATGGTTCTCAAGCATTGCGACAATGAGTATTGCGACAATAAACTTTTAGCCATTTACAAAATGTATATTCTATTATGAATCGGAAAGCAAATAATTATTTTGTCATCTTATTGGAAAGTCATAAGATTAATGATATGTGGCTGTCATTATTTTCTCCAATGACTTGCTTACAAATCTGTATATAATTGATGATGGTGTTGACAATGAATTAAAGGTATGAAGATTTTTTATTTTGGATTATTGTCAACTTATGTTATCATGTATAAATCTTAGGATTAATAGACTTGTTACTGTCCATGGTCTGTTTATTCTATTGTGAAAATTATGGAGTTTAAGATGCATGCTTATTGTATATGGATATTTTTCATTTCATTTATGATGCATGCTTCCGCTATTATGTTTTGGTTGAAATCACAAATAGGGAGGAAGATGATCTTTGAGTTCTCCAGAAGAAATAGTGGTCTTGATTATCTCGTTTTAATCAAGACATGTTGTTGTGATATATATCCAAATATTATCAAAATTTGGTTGATCTTGCTTGATGGATATTGAACTAGATATTGAACTAGTTAGGATCAAATTGAATGCAAAAATATTATCCTATTCTGATTGTGATCGTTGTTGAAACTGGTGATTTTGGGTTTATGTGAGATAAGTTTGTCCGAATGGATTGTGACTATCTTTTGATACATAGACAGTTTGCATAATGGTTTAGGTGTATATGACTAAACTAAGATTATGCAATTGGTGAGGAATTGGGAACCAATTGGTTCATATCTCAAGTATCTTTATTGGATGTGCAGTATATTCTGCTTATGCTTAAGTAGGAGAATCATATGTTCAAATGTAAGCATAAGGCTAAGAGTTAGGCCGGCCATTATAATTCATTTCGTTGAATTATTTGTGTTACTTAATTTGTTTAAGTAACGAGAAGGATCCTATTATGTTGGTTAGCATTCAAAAGGAAATGAATTTGGTTTCCATATGGATTCTAATTAGTCATTCATTGTATTGGAATGATTTTTTAGTTAATATAGTTGCTATAGCACATATTTTACTTAACTTGGTTGTGTTAAGTATGGTCTAGATACGTGGGAGCAAATTGGTTTGGTTTTGCTAAATTGGTTCACATAATTACAAAGTGCAAATTAAGTATGTTGTGACTTTTGAGTTAATTATGCAATGTAACAGAAAAGATTCTTAAGTTCAACACTTTAAAATGCATAGGTAAGTTCTATGTGAGGTTAAGCTTTTGTTATCCAAAAGATTTGGTGATCACTTCTATGAACATGATAAAGCTGTTGATTGGATCATAACTGTGCTATTCATAAAATTATGAATAATTTTAAGTTGACAGCCTACTGTCATGAATGTTTGGTATTTTTAATATAAATTTTGGGCTATATGAGTGGGAGTAGACATCTTGGTTTACTTTTCAGCTTAGATACATTGCTATGAACATGAACTGGACATTGTGATTTGTAAGTTCAATCTGTATTTTGTGTTGCAGAGGCAATTATAAATTCATTGTTTTGGTTTATGTAAGTTAGTTGTGTCTATGTACTAGTCTGTTGATGAATGACTTATGCGATCACCTTTTATAATAATTTGAGATGATTATCGATTGTGATGAATCATACTCAAGTGGGAGAATATAAGAGTATGAGTATGATTCTTACAAGTTTTGGGATAATTGACATTATAAAGAAGTCTAAATCATGTTGACAAGAGTTAATCCAATCATATTAGTATATTAAGGACTCTTGTGTTTGCTCGTTTATAGGTCTCATACTGATATAAGGAATGCAATCTTGTATTCCTTATAGGATTGTAATAAGGCAATCTATGTTTAGTATAAAAACATAAGCCACTGCTCTCACAAAATATACACTCAATATTGAACTAAGACCTATTTTTAGTTTGAGTACTTTTGGTTTTGCAAGAGAGGAGAAGGTGCACTGTTTGAAGTCTCATTTGGCTTCTTCTTTTACTGCTTTTTACTAGTTAGTTTATCATTATGTTTATCGAATTGTGATTTTAATACTTGTACATATTTGTGGTTCATGGGCTTAATCTCTTAACTTGTATTTTTGATAAGTTTAGTCTTACATGTGGTATCAGAACAAATTGAACATTGTGCTTTTGTGGGCCAAATTATTCAATTGGTCAATATTGTCTCTTTGAAATCTTGATCATCAAATGTATGCATAAGGCTAAGAGTTAGGCTGGCCGTTATAATTCATTTCGTTAAATTATTTGTGTTACTTAATTTGTTTAAGTAACGAGAAGGATCCTATTATGTTGGTTAGCATTCAAAAGGAAACGAATTTGGTTTTCTTATGGATTCTAATTAGTCATTCATTGTATTGGAATGATTTTTTTAGTTAATATAGTTGCTATAGCACAAATTTTACTTAACTTGGTTGTGTTAAGTATGGTCTAGATAAGTGGGAGCAAATTGGTTTGGTGTTGCTAAATTGGTTCACATAATTACAAAGTGCCAATTAAGTATGTTGTGACTTTTGAGTTAATTATGCAATGTAGCAAAAATGATTCTTAAGTTCAATACTTTAAAATGCATAGGTAAGTTGTATGTGAGGTTAAGCTTTTGTTATCCAAAAGATTTGGTGATCACTTCTATGAACATGATAAAGCTGTTGACTGGATCATAACTGTGCTATTCATACAATTATGAATAATTTTAAGTTGACAGCCTACTGTCAAGAATGTTTGGTATTTTTAATATAAATTTTGGGCTATATGAGTGGGAGTAGACATCTTGGTTTACTTTTCAGCTTAGATACATTGCTATGAACATGAACTGGACATTGTGATTTGTAAGTGAAATCTGTATTTTGTGTTGCAGAGGCAATTATAAATTCATTGTTTTGGTTTATGTAAGTTGGTTGTGTCTATGTACTAGTCTGTTGATGAATGACTTATGCGATCACCTTTATAATAATTTGAGATGATTATCGGTTCTGATGAATCATACTCAAGAGGGAGAATATAAGAGTATGAGTATGATTCTTACAAGGTTTGGGATAATTGACATTATAAAGAAGTCTAAATCATGTTGACAAGAGTTAATCCAATCATATTGGTATATTAAGGACTCTTGTGTTTGCTCGTTTATAGGACTCATACTGATATAAGGAATGCAATCTTGTATTCCTTGTAGGATTGTAATAAGGCAATCTATGTTTAGTATAAAAACATAAGTTACTGCTCTCACAAAATATACACTCAATATTGAACTAAGACCTATTTTTAGTTTTAGTACTTTTGGTTTTGCAAGAGAGGAGAAGGTGCACTGTTTGAAGTCTGACTTGGCTTCTTCTTTTACTGCTTTTTACCGGTTAGTTTGTCATTATGTTTATCGAATTATGATTTTAATACTTGTATAAATTTGTGGTTCATGAGCTTAATCTCTTAACTTGTATTTTTTAGTGAAAATATGACTTTAGCCCTTCAAACACAATTTTCTTCATATAAAACCCTACATAACTTTTTTACTCAAAGAAAACCCAATGGCTAGGATCCACAGAAGCAAATTCATTAACTTCATATTAATTCACACATTTTACATTTTTCACATGCCTAAAATACCCCTATTACATACTTGATGTAGACAATTAATTGTAAGGAAATAGTAAATGATTTTGCAACAAGAAAAAAAAAAGACATTAATGTTAAAAATTTATTGCATATTAATTTTTTAGAAAGGTTTTGAATTTTCATAAAACTATTCGATTTAGTTTTTTCACCCTACTCTTGAATACTTTTGAATTTATCCCTTTTTATTAATATATTAGAACATTGTATTTCATTATCTACATGCACATTAATTTACCTACAACAATTATACCATGGGTGTAATATAATATCTCTTTTTTACAATGATGCAAAATAATATACCAACAACAAAACGTGCCTAACATATGTACTAATTACATGGAAAATAATTTACCTATATTAAGAAGGAATGTAGATCGATGCATAGTATTAAAAATACTATGTTATACCCATGTTTATAAAACAATAAAACGTGCCTAACATATCTAACAATACATGGAAAATAATTTACCTACAAGTTAGAGAAATGTTATTTGGTTGGGTGTAGCATAAATTTTTTTAATAATTGGAAAAATTAAATATAACTAGGTGTCGTGTAATTTTTTTTATATAATTAGAACAAATTAATTTACCTACCTACTTTTTGAAATGTTCATTTCCAATGATGCAAAATGTTCATTACCTAACTACAAATTAATTTCCAATAATTTACCTACACCAATTATACCATGGGTGTAGGTACCAAACACTAAACTTGCCTAACATAAGTACTTGTACATGGAAAATAATTTACCTATAACAAAAGAAATGCAGTTTGATGTATAAAATCAACAATATTATGTTCCACTCATATTTATACAACAACAAAACGTGTCTAACATATATAACAATACATAGAAAATAATTTACCTACAAGTTAGAGGAATGTTATTTGATTCAAAATATATAATATATGTGTTGTATTTTTTTTTTTTTAAATAATTGGAACAAACTAATTTACCTACCAATTAATATGGATAAAATTGCTACAAAATATATCACGAAAAAAAAAAACTACTTTTCTAGTTTAACATAGATACGGTTAATGCAAACACTTTTTTCATTTTATTTCACTTTTTCTACTACTTTTAATTTGGCATAAATTTAAGAATTTGAAAAAGGGACCATAAAGTATGAGTGGCATGAGTGTAAATAAATTGCATTAATAGGTCAATAGTGTTCCTATATGTTTGCAAATTTTAAATTAGGGCTTAAACTGGATCTTTAAAGATAGATGAGTTTTTATTTAGAAATAATGAATTGTAAGGGCTAAAATCTAAAGCAAACATAAGTTTAGTCTTACGCATCTAATTAGAAAGATACCATGTACAGCCGGCAAGCCAACAAAATATTCCTTCACTTGATTATTATATTAATCCAGTCTTCCTGCATTCCCAATCAATTGCCGTTCCCAAACACTGCACCCAGTGTACAGAAATGGCTTCCGGTTCCCATTCTAGCTACCTGTACTCCCTCTGGTCTCAATCCCGCCCATCAAGAACTGACCAAACTTTGCTGACCTTCATCTCCGCCATTTTCCTCGTCTTTCTGTACCACTGGCTGGTCAAAAAATCTAACAACCCGAACCCGCCGCTGCCACCCGGCCCACGGGCCCTGCCCTTGCTCGGGAACCTCCTCTCCCTCGACCCAGAACTCCACTCCTACTTCGCGGGCCTGGCCCAATCATACGGCCCCATCTTCAAGCTCCTCCTCGGCAACACCATCGGCGTTGTAGTCACCACCCCTTCCTTAGCTCGCGAGATTCTCAAGGACCATGATATCACCTTCGCCAACCGCGACGTCCCCTCCGCGGGTCGGGCCGCGTCGTACGGGGGATCCGACATCGTGTGGACCCCGTACGGACCGGAGTGGCGGATGCTGAGGAAAGTTTGCGTGCAAAAAATGCTCAGCAACACCACTCTTGACTCTGTGTACGCGCTCCGGCGGAAACAGCTCCGACGGACCGTCGGGTACTTCTACGATCGGATCGGATCGCCGGTCAACGTGGGGGAGCAGATGTTCCTGAACGTGATGAATGTTATTACAAACATGCTGTGGGGCGGGACCGTGCAGGGAGACGAGAAGGCGGGGCTCGCGGCGGAGTATCGGGAAGTGGTGTCGGAGATGACGGTGCTTTTGGGGAAGCCGAATGTTTCGGACTTTTATCCGGGTTTGGCCAGGTTTGATTTGCAAGGGGTGGTGAAGAAGATGGGCTGGTTGGCCCGGAGGTTTGATGGGATATTTGAGAAGATAATAGATCAACGGCTGAGGATTGACAAGGAAGGGGAGGAGGGGAATAAGGATTTTTTGACGTTTTTGTTGAAGTTGAAGGAGGAAGGAGGAGATTCGAAGACGCCCTTCACCATGACTCATCTCAAAGCCTTGCTCATGGTAAGTAAATGTTTGACTTACTTTGAATTTGTGGCAAGCTTTTAGTTTTACTTTTCACATTTTTTTTTTTCACTAAAACTTGTTTAGTAACGCATTATCGAATTATTGTTGGAAAAATTACAAAAAAATTGTGATATTTTTCTAAGAAGCGGGTAGACATTAGATTGAGGCACGAGTATCTCACTCTCTATAAGAAAATTCAAGCTCACTGCAATTTGACAATAATTCACGAACCGGTTCAGCAAAACGCTACTTGATAAATGCACTGACACCATAGAAAAATGCTAGTGGGATGATAAATAAAAATATGATGTAGAAAATGCTACTAATTATAAGTTTATTATCACACCTTAGTGAATAGGGTAATAAGCCTATAATTAACAATAAATAGAGTTACAAGAGTTACAATAGGTGAAGGGTTAAACGATTCCACTTAATTCCCTACTAATAACAAATAATGGAAAAGGATCCGGCGAGGATCCTTTTCCTAGGGATCCCATAATCATGTTCATTTTATCGTACATCGTGCGATCAGTTTTCATTAGATATTATTTATATTTGAATTAAGAGGAAACACAAAAAAAAAAAAAAAAAAAAAAAAGGAGAATTTAAATTTACAGGGAAAAAAAAAAAAAAAAAAAAAAAGGGAGGAAATGGAAAGAAGACGAAGAGGATGAGGTAAAGGAAAGAATAAAAAAGAATAGAAGTTTCCGATTTTCAAGGCGTCAAAATGGTTGGAGTGTCTGACTGTCTTGGCTGATGTGAGGCATGGGGACTAGAGTTGGAGGGAAGGGATCACATCACAATGGGCTTAGCCTCACAATGGGCTAGCAATAGTGTCGTTCAAATTCGCCTTTGGCGATAATCGAACTCAAGACCTCTCACTTATAAGTGAAGAAGAATATCATTAGACCGTAATATTAAGTAGCTTTTTAATTTTTTTAGACAAACTATATCATCTACACTCAATGGGAGGGGATGAGCTTACTCCCATTGGGTTAGCAATAATATGGTTCAAATTCGCATTTGGCGAGAATCAAACCTAAAACAGTGGAAAAGCCATAATTTTTGTTAAGGAGGGTCAATTTTCTTCTTTAGTTCAGGAAAATTTTAGGAGATGGAGAATGTGATCACAAGAATTCGTTTGTAGGATCAAAAGTTCATCATGATTATATTACTTGATACCTACACTGTTAATTTGTTTGATATATTCAGATGACTAAACAATCACTAATTCAAATGATTTTTTCATAGAATGAAATTAAGAGGTTGAATGGTTTCGATTGTGAAATTTCTGTTTTGAAGATACATTATTTGCAAGTGCATAGATGAACTCATCTCTAAAAGGGAATGCAAGTATGGTTTAGTTTAGTTAGAGGAATGATATAAACATAACATATGATGTCCATGATCCATATATATTGACAAATCAGGTTTGATTTAGTTAGAGGAATATGGATAATGTACTGAAGAAATTTATTTGTGAGAAGGGTCAAGTTTTATATGAAACCAAATAAGTCTAAAGACAATAAATGATTACAAACTTGGCAAACGGTGAGGAGGGTCAGCTGACCATGCTAGGCATTAATTGGCTCTACCTATGACCTATGATCCCTGACTTACAAGTATAGAGGAATACCCTTATAGCGTAGTAATAAGTGGCAAAACCGTCCAATAGTTTGATCACCAAATTCGTGAGTTTTCATTCAATGTTTTTGTGTGCATGAGGTTATGTCTTTCCTTGAAACATGATGCGTTGAGACAACCTTAATCTCAAATTCAATCTCACTTATTGACATGGTTGATTGTTTTACAGGGTACGTTAAGTTTTAGCCTTACATTGGCGGCTAATCGCTTAGATTTTAGGTTTCAAGTTTCAGTTTTAGCTAATGGAAACTCTTGTAGAAAGTACCTAACCTCCTACCTGTATGAAAGTTACTTTCCACATGAGGATTTGTTTTCCCTGGTTTCCAGAAAGCCAATTAGTACAGTAACACAACTTTCTATGGACAGGATATGGTGGTGGGTGGGACTGACACTTCCTCCAACACAACTGAGTTTGCAATGGCTGAAATCATGAACAAACTAGAGGTGATGGAAAAAGTCCAGCAAGAGTTAGAAGACGTAGTTGGCAAGCACAACATTGTAGAAGAATCCCACATCGGCAAATTGCCATACTTACAAGCTGTGATGAAAGAAACTCTGCGCTTGCACCCAGCCTTGCCTCTGTTAGTCCCTCATTGCCCAAGTGAAACATGCATTGTGGGAGAGTACACCATTCCAAAACGATCTCGGATTTTCATCAATGTTTGGGCCATACACAGAGACCCTTCGATTTGGGAAAACCCATTGGAGTTCAATCCAGAGCGGTTCTTGGATAGCAAATGGGACTATAGTGGGAAAGACTTCAACTATTTTCCATTTGGATCAGGTAGAAGAATTTGTGCTGGAATTGCAATGGCTGAGAGGATGGTGATGCATTCACTTGCTACACTTTTGCATTCTTTTGATTGGAAATTGCCAGAGGGAGAGAAGTTGGATCTTTCTGAGAAGTTTGGGATTGTGTTGAAGAAGAAGATACCTTTGATTGCCATCCCAACTCCAAGGTTATCAGATCCAACACTTTATGAGTAGAACAATGCTGCTATCAAATTCCTTAGAATACTTCACTTGTAATAATTAATACCAACTTAAGCCCAAAAATATTTCTCGAAAACTACATGTTTACGATAATGTTCTATTGTGAGATATCGATATATATATATACACACACACACACACAGATATATATATATATATATATATGTAGATTATGAATTTATACCAAACTTATGTTCCTAGAAATTTCTAGGTATAAGAGCATTTGTTATTGAAAACTTCAAGCTGTTGTCCCCTTTCTACGGTTTTCTTTTCTCAAGCATTTCTGGATTTGACTTGTTTTATTCTTCTCTGTTCAAATGATGAAAAGTGATATTTCAAATTGCTCAAGTCCGAAGGATAGGACTAATTCCCAGTGAAATCCGAAAAATTACAATAAAATTGTGATATTGAATCGCCTAGACATCAGGTTGAGACGTTGGTATCTCACTCTCTTTAAAGAGATTCACGCCCACTATGGTTTGACAAAAGTTCTCAAACTGGTGCAGCAATATATATCCTAACTTGCCCCCTCCATGATATAACATGACTAAAACCTAGCTGCACAAAAATGAAGAGTCCACAAAAACACCCTTCAGTGCCCAGTAAGTAAAAGATGGAAAAATGGAGGCATGAAGAACAATAGATGTAGAGGAAAATGCTAGTGGGATGATAAATAAAAATATGATGAAGAAAATGCTACTAATTATTGTTTATTCTCACCCTTAAGTGAATAGGTAATAAACCTATAATTAACAATAATAAGAGCTACAAGAGTTACAACAAGTGAAAGGTTAAAAGACACCACTTAATTTCGTACTAATAACAAATAACGACAAACAAACTTAACTCCCCACTAGCAGTCAAATAATTATAATTATAATTTATTTATTTAATATTAAAAAGGATTTTTATAACAAATGACCATTAGAATTGGCCCATCCCATCAACATCAAGATGGTCTCTGAAATTGAAAATCGATTCATGTCGTCCTTAAATATGGGTGCTGCAAATCAATGTAGTTATTCCGTTAGTATTCTGTCAAATAATCTGTTAGTGTGTTGATGTGACACATTTATAGACCCATGTACCCTATTAAATAGCAACATGTGGATTATATCAAGCTATTATTTTTAAGAATGATCAAAATTCTGAAAACAATAAACCTGAGTAAATAGAAAGAAATAAACAAAAGTTTAGTCGTTCTTGCTTTTAGGATCTCTCGACTCTCTAGTTCCTTCCACTGTTTTTGATCTTTTGGATCGTAATCGAAGAACCGATTCTCCCTCAGACTTGGTCTCATCTTCTCCCGGTTTTGACCATGGTCAATGGAACAAGAGGGGTGATGTCAGCATGTGATTAAAATTTTAACCTCATTTTGTTATGAATCTTATTGATTTTGGTCTTTGTGACTTATCAGACCAGGTTATGCATAGATAACGAAGATTACAGAAAATTGTGGTATCTCTATAGCTATGGGATTACTGGCGATGTCTAAACAAAAAAAAAAAAAAAAAAAAAAAAAAAAATCTTGAAAATCAAAACTGGAAATTGCGAGTGGGGGATCGTGGAAGAATGTGGGGCGCCAGGGAAGGGAAGATGGGTGTGCGCGGATGGGAGGTTCGATCGGAGAGGGGGGAGAAAGAAAGAAGGGGTAGGCGTGAAAGAGGGAGAGAGAAGCCATCACGTTGTGGGGGACTTTGGCAGCTTTGAGTGGGTTGGGGAGGGATGGGAACGGCAGCTATAAGTAGTTGGGGTGGCTGTGGCTTGCTGTTCCTTTTGTTTTTTTTTTTTTTTTTTTAAAAAAAAGCTTTGGAAAAAAAAAAAAACTCATTTTTATTTAAAAAATAAAACATAATCCACATTACAACTGATAATTTTTTATACGATCCGTTAACACGACACGTAAACGACACAAAAATAACGGATTTCGGGTCAACACTATAACTAATCGGGTCATTATCGGGTCACACGATAATAACCCGTTAATAATGGGTCTTTAACAGATTTACACAGAAGTAACACGCGGGTAACCGATTTCGACACGATAAGAAAAAAGTTATTTTGATGATTTTAATTTTTTAAACTACTAAAAAAAACTTACTATAAAATACAATAGATATAATGAATATGTATATATTGTTTATTAATTATTATTCTATATAAAATTTAAATTTTAAGTTTTATTTATTTATTTTTATAGTATAATATAGGCAAAGATTGAGATTAAAAATCATAAAACATATTAAAAATAAAATATCAAGTAATTTAAAAATACCCAACACATTAAAAAAATTATAATAATTAATTAACATGTACGAAAAATATGAAAAAATATGCAAACGCTCGTAGTCGTAGTTGCATCCTCTACACTTTAAGGATGGGTATATGATCGTTTGAATTTTTAAAACCATACAAATTCTCATGAATAGTATTTTTAAGGGAGTTTAAAATAAACAAAATTCATAATCATTAATGTATAAGTTTTAAAGATGTGAAAGCATAATAAA
Source organism: Pyrus communis (assembly GCF_041283825.1). NCBI lineage: Eukaryota > Viridiplantae > Streptophyta > Magnoliopsida > Rosales > Rosaceae > Pyrus > Pyrus communis. The sequence goes on along the minus strand of NC_142570.1, from coordinate 16,720,047 downwards.
CGTTCATAATTGCATCCTCAACGCTTAGACGATGGTTACATAGTCGTTTAGATTTTTAAAACCCTCCAAATCTCATGAACATTATTTTTTATTTGAGTGCAAAATTAATAAAATTAATAATAATTATTGTAGAAGTGTGAAAAATGTGATCACTCATAATGAAAAGTTTTACAACTTTCATGAAGGGGTCAACTCTGAAATTTAGTATGTATATACTAATTTAGTATTATGTTTTACATTTTTTTGGGTCAAATTATGTTTTTAATTTTCATTTTTATTGATTTAAAAGATATTTTTCTTAACGAGTAATAGGTCTGGTCATATTACCTAATAATATTAACGGGTTGATTTTGGGTCGGGTCATATTACCCGTTTACTTTAACGGGTATTACACAACACGACACGACCCGTTAAGCTATCGAATATGACATGAAAACGAGACGAACATGAGAAACACGACATGAATGCCAATTCTAATCCACATGGTTCATTTTAATTGGATATATGAATTCATATGTGTGCCACATCAACACACTAACAGATTATTTGACAGAATTCTAACAGAAGGGCTATATTGATTTGCAACACCTATATTCAGGGACAATATTGATTGATTTTCAATTTCAAGGACCATGTTGATGAGATGGATCAATTTCAGGCACCATTTATGATAAAAACCCTATTAAAAATGCACCAACAAGCTATTTAGTACTACGGTCTAGTGATATTCCTTCTCATTTTTAAGTGAGAAGTTTTAAGTTTAATTCTCGCCAAAAGCGAAATTGAACTACATTAGCACATTGTAAATATTAGCTTACTCCCCCACCCCTTCATTGTAGATACTATCATTTGTTGAAAAAAAAAAAAAAAAAAAAAAAAAAAAAGACAAAAAATGCACCAACAATACTTAATTAAAAATTGAAAGGTAAAGTTTGAAAATTCAAAAAATATAACTTTTAGTTTTTGGTTTTTAGCTATGAAACAAATATGCAAACAAAGAGAAAACCAATTCGGTAATCATTTTCTAATTGGAAGTTTATGCCTACCCAACACTATCATTCTTTTCTAAATGGACGTTTGTGGCTACCCAATTAAGTGCATGTGGTCCATGAGAGTCTCCATGGTTTTGTTGTCTGCACTATTTTCATGCTTGGATTTACAATGTCGCTGTCCCTTCTAAACTCATCTTTCATCTCATCCATTCATTTTGTCCTACATCATGATTTCTTCTTTTCAAAAAGGTTTGTACATGACAAGTTTGTGGATAAATTCGAGTTCCGTATACCCGAGTTCAAAAAGCAAAAGGGAATTTTAAGACCTTCCAATAGTGTTTTTTTTTTTTTTTTTTAACAAACTATATTATCTATATTAAAAGGGAAATGAGTGCGCTTAGTCTCACAATGGGCTAGCAATAATGTGGTTCAAATTCGCTTTTGGCGAGAATCGAACCTAAGACCTGTCACTTACAAGTGAAAATGAATACCACTAGACTGTAGTACTAAGTGGCAAGACTGTCCAATAGTTTAACCACCAAATTCGTAAGTTTTCATTCAATGTTTCTGTGTGCATGTGGTTATGTCTTCCCTCGAAATATTATGCATTAAGACAACCTAAATCTCAAATTTAATCTCACCTATTGACATGGTTGATTGCTTTACAGTCTACGTTAAGTTTTTAGCCTAACATTGGTAGCTAATCGCTTAGATTTTAGGTTTCAAGTTTCAAGTTTTTAGCCCTACATGTATGGAAGTTACTTTCCACACGAGCATTTGTTTTCCCTTGTTTCCTGAGAGCCAATTTAGTACAGTAACACAACTTTTTGTGGACAGGATATGGTGGTGGAGGGGGGGGGGGGACTGACACTTCCTCCAACACAACTGAGTTTGCATTGGCTGAAATCTTGAACAACCCAAAGATGATGGAAAAAGCCAAGCAAGACTTAGAAGATGTAGTTGGAAAACACAACATTGTAGAAGAATCCCACATCGACAAATTGCCATACTTACAATTTGTGATGAAAGAAACTTTGCGCTTGCACCCAGCCCTGCCTTTGTTAGTCTCTCATTGCCCAAGTGAAACATGCATTGTGGGAGGCTACACCATTCTGAAAGGATCTCAGATTTTCATCAATGTTTGGGCCATACTCAGAGACCCTTCAATTTGGGAAAACCCGTTGGAGTTCAATCCGGAGAGGTTCTTGGACATCAAATGGGACTACAGTGGGAAGGACTTCAACAAATTTCCATTTGGTTCAAGCAGAAGAATATGTGTTGGGATTCCAATGGCTGAGAGCATGGTGATGCATTCACTTGATACACTTTTGCATTCTTTCGATTGGAAATTGCCAAAGGGAGAGAAGTTGGATCTTTCTGAGAAGTTTGGGATTGTGTTGAAGAAGAAGCTTCCTTTGGTTGCCATCCTAACTCCAAGGTTATCAGATGCAGCACTCTATGAGTAGAACAATGCTGCTATCAAATTCCTTAAAATACTTCACTTGTAATAATTAATACCTACTTAAGCCCAAAAATATTTCTGGAAAGTTGCATGTTTACGATAATGTTCTCTTGTGAGATATTGGTATATCAATTATGAATTTATACCAAACTTTTGTTCCTAGAAATTTCTAGGTATAAGAGCATTTGTTTTGAAAACCTCAAGCTTATGTTCCTCTTTCTACGATTTTCTTTTCTCAAGCATTTCCGGATTTGACTTTTTTTATTTATCTTCTCTGTTAATATGATGAAAAATGATATTTCAAATTGCTCAAGTCCGAAGGGTAGGACTAATCCCCAATGAAACTCGGAAAAGCTAAGTTACACATGGAATGAATATCAAGAATCTTCTTAAATAGAATTAGTCGATGCCTCTATTAAGACGATTTTGAATAAATTGTTTCAGTAAAAAGGTTTAACATTAGGATTTGGAGGTAACTTGAATGTTGTTCAATGAATCTATTTATTGGTTTATATAAAAATCGGTGTAGCATGATTAGGGTAAAAATATTGTTAATCAATGGGCGGCATTATTTTATTTTTGAACAAACGATATTATCTTCACAATGGACTAGTAATAATGTGATTCAAATTTATCTTTGACGAAAATCGAATCTAAGACCTCTCATTAATAAGTGAAGAGGAATACCACTAGAACGTTGTACTAAGTGGCAAAACATGCTTAATTTATTTCTACTCAAATGATACCAATGAGATTAGTATCTTTGATGATATCAATAACTAGAAAAAAGAAATGGGAGCTTTAAGTTTAAGGGAGTGTATTGTATATGACTCTTAGACCTCGTGTGGCAACTCGAACTGTACAGACTATTTCAATCGGATAGGACAAATAGTCTAGTATTGACTAAATTAGTCGGGCGTTTGGTGTTATGTCGGATTAATTTGTCCATCGGATAATATGTTGGACTATAATTATTATTTTTTTAAAATCACATAATAATTGTTGTCAAAATGAAAAAAGGGAGAAAAACAGAAGGAAAAAAAAAAGTAATTAAATATCATTAAGACAAAATTAAAAAAAAATTAGAAAAAAGGGAAGGTGAAAAACCCAGGTCTATTCCAACGTGTCTTCCTTTCTTCACCATCTTACCCACGCTTCAAATTCCACCCTCCCATGCGAACCCACTTCCTCATTTCTTCAATCACCCAAACCCACATCGATTCACCAACCAAAACAACTACTGATTAAATTGAAGATCCAAATTGATGAAGAAAAGAAATCAATTCGTGGCATTGTCTGAGTTAACCAGAACCGTCGGAGTTGGATCCAACGTTGTTGGCGGCGGAAGATGATTGAGTTGCTAAGCTTCTTGTTGTTGACAATCAATCGGGCTTCTTGATCTCAACTACCTCTTCGTCCACATCATTGTGCTTTGATGTTGACGGCTGAAATGTGATAGAACAGGAAGCGATTAATAATACCAAGCTTTTGGGTTGTATTAATTGTCCAATGTCAGCCGAAGTAAATTGATGGATGCTATAATTAAGCGGGTGCTTATTTAGTATGCGAGTGCACCAAACAATGGCTACCATATTATTAATCCTATCCAATGCTTAATACGATGTGCCAAACTAGGCTTTAAATTCAAGTGTATTCAATCCTGGTTTTGTTGGAGACTAATACAAGTCACCCTGTATTGAATAAAGACTTTTTATGACTTTTAAAGTCTACAAAACTCTTGTAGTATTATATTGTGACTTTTTTACTGGCCTACAAAAGTTTAGATTTATTCAATATTTCATTGATTTTAAAAAGGAAATTTTAACGAAACACTTTCGGTACTGTTCACCTTTAAGAAAAAACCACATTTTTACATTTCCCTAGTACTATTCACTACACCTTTATTTGTCACTTTTCATTAAAACTAAAGTTTTTTGGACTTTTCGTTAGTTTTTCATTTTAAAAAAGTCATGGACTTTTAGAGACTTTGATGTGTTTTATGGTATAGTTGTTGTCATAATAAATCCAACCTCTCCTCCTAAAATTTTGATGGATTTTGTTTTATTACTTCTAATGATTACTCCATCACCAGCCATGATGCAATAAGAATCAGATATCTCCACTTCCTCAACACCATGTCGTCACCATTGATGCCGCTACCGTCACAATCATCTCATTTCTTCTACTAGCACCTTGCCATACAATCATCACGGTGTCACAAGATCCTAGAACCATATTTATGCCTCCACCGATACAACCAACATGATCGCCACTTGAAATAATGCCATGTTAACTTGCCGCGCCACCACCACTCCTTCCACCACCTCTACTACCACTACATTGTCACAACCACCATCATCATAACCTTCTGCGATCACTTTATCGTCGCCACCCCCACCTATGACTATTGACACTGCCATCATCATGATCGCCACCTTTACTTCCCTCTTATACGCCCATTACCACCACCACCACCACCCCCACCCCATCCCCACTCCACCCCCACTCCACCCCCACTCAACCACTCTAGCACGACATTAGAAACACACAATTTACAAGAATTTGGAATAAAAAGATATAATGTTTATGGGTTAAGGATTCTTTCATATGTCTAACAATTTTGTTAATATTAGGAAAAAGTAAATTACATAAGTGTAACATTACTTACTCCTAATTGGTTTCTTAACCAAAAAAGAGGTATAATTATTACAAAGTTTGTTAAATTCTCTTGAACTCTAAAAAAAGTCGAGCATTAAACTCTCAAAAGTATATAGGAGTCTATCAAGAAAAAGTGTGTGGATTTCAATAAAAGTCTATGAATTCTACAAAAGTCTTATCACATAAAAAGGATTGGAGCTCTACTCTTACAGAAGAATTTTCTTGCAACAGTGATGTTGGTATATCTTAGTCGATCACGTACTACTTTATAATATATTTTGTGTATATATAGGCATATCAATGTTGAATATAAGTTCCTAGAGAATTAAGAAAATAAAATACGATATACAAGTTTATGGTTCCACTCTTAATAACATTGAGACATTTTGTGATAAAATTCAACACCACAATATTAGTGTGGTTAGGAGTGGATCAAATGATCTGTCTCTTTGAATTTCTGACAAATCGATCGCATTATTAGAAAATATGAAACTCGAGATATATTTGGAAATTCAGAACTTGAGACCTTGTCCGAGTAGGTATATGATACCACTAGAAAAATCAAGTATGGAGGTAGGCATACATAGAAATGATGGTACCATTTAGACAACCCTAGGTCATCACCACCATGTTAACCTGCCGAAACAGCGGTCTGTCCATTTTATTCCACCACGTCGCCACCCAAAGGCGGCATACTTCTCAGTTACGCAACAACAATGACAAAATGTAATGGATTATACATATTTGTTTCGTTTTCAGGAATCTTTGACGAACTATAATTAGTGTAATTAAAGTGCTTTTAGAAATCTCCAAGTCATCAGATTTCACGAGTTCATTGTCACACAAGCTAAAGCTAATCAAATGGATAAACTTTTAGGCATATGTTCCACCACCAACATCACAAATTACATACTGGAATTGAACAATACATATACAATGCAAGATCATTCCACTAATTTCTTTTATTTTCGGGTCACGTCGCTTTTGTATGACTTGTAAGTTGTTACATACTTATATACATCAAAGCTAATTTCATAGAAAACCCCAAAGTAGGCACATATGGAGGAAACTTTCTACAAGCAACTCATCATAAATACATCTTTGAGGTTAAAGCAACGGATTTCATGTGGAATGCGCTCTACCTTAATTAAGCTGAAGCAGCAGCCGTGCAAACGGGTAGATCTGTGGCAATGTTAGGCGGAGTCCGAAGTATGGGGTTACTGTCAAAGAAATTGACAGGTTAAAGCAACGGATTTCATGTGGAATGCGCTCTACCTTAATTAAGCTGAAGCAGCAACCGTGCAAACGGGTAGATCTGTGGCAATGTTAGGCGGAGTCCGAAGTATGGGGTTACTCTCAAAGAAATTGACAGGTTTGATATCAAAGCTAGATGACACAGTTGGCATTATAGGGAAGTCTTCTTGACAGGGTATGTGATGAAACCCTAATGTGTACCAAACCACAATGTCCTTGTTCTCGATTGGTCGGTCCCTACAATATCAAAATGAATCAAATTGTATCAGCATTGTGTACATGTGATCAGTAAAGTCAATGCAAATAAATGACCTAACAGTAGTATGTACGTACCTGTTAGACCACACGGCAAGAGTATCTTCGCCCATGCTTTGGTCTACAAACAACCCACCAGCCCATTGTTCACTCCTATTGTATGGGGTAACCCAAATTTGATTATTTGTAAAAGCACCTCTCTTTTGGGGAGGGTCGTCAAGATCAAGCAAGCTAGCAGCAGTGCCACCGGGAACCAACTTGTACCCTACAGGGTTTCCAACCCGTGTCTTTTTCGACGGGTTGATCATGTGGAAGTCGGACGGGTCGTAGAGTTAGAGCTTAGTCTGTGCATCTTTCTCAGTTTTGGCAACGGTTTTAGTAGCTTTCAAGTAGCTTTTCCTTGGTGATTCAGTTGGGGAGTTAGACTGCCTTTGGAGATTCACCTTCATAAAGGAGTCATCTGAGCCGTCCACGTCCATATCAAGATGAATTGTGACGTAATGATCGTGAATAACGCCAATAACGTTCTCCGACAAGAGGGTGCCATAGAGATTCTCTTGGCGAGATGAGACTTGGTTCATGTTCTCATAGGAGGTGCCTTTCACCATCAAAATGCCACTAAGTCCAACCTATATGTTCGTTGCACACACGTATTATATGTAGTATTAACAATCTTAAAATACAAAATATTATGGTGAATTTCCATAAAAATACAATAAATGACAGGATTAGTCCCTCTGCCAATTCTAGTTATTCAAGCTTGTAAGACTCATAAATAAACGACCACAATCAGAGATATTCATGTTTGTGAGACTCATAAAGTAGAAACAACCACAATCAATCAGATGATACGCCATGCACTATTAATCCTAATTACACTCTAAGAGAACATATATATATATATATCAGGATTTTAATCAAACTCAAAAGGAAACATAAAATGCAAAAATGATTGTAATTATAGGAGAAGTAATCACCACTAACCTTACCCAGTCGACGATATAATCATAGTTAGCAACTGATGCTGCCATTCTAACTACCAATGTCACCTTTGGCCTCACTTCCCTAACCTGTCACAACGCATTATTTTTGTACTAATTATATATTATCATCGCCAATGCTATTTACTTGCATAAAACTGATACACTTGCTAAAAACATCATAATATACTAAATATTTTGTTTAATAGAAATGAAAGTGCATGTATAGATGAGTCTTACTTCTATTCAAAATATTAATAATGTAACATAAAACTAATAAATACGATACATGTAACATTAAGTTCTTTGCCTCCATGCCCGTTATCGGACACTCTGTGTGCCGCCACCCGATATCGCTCATATAGCTTTCGAATATGCAAACCATGTTTGATCGGACGTATGGTTTTCCATCAGCTACCGCAAACACACTCCATATAGTAGGCGTTATGTGGACAATGGTTAAGCGGCTCCAGAGGCATTGCCTGTAACCCGAACCCGTATTAGGTTCTTAAAGTACCACTCATCGGTGGGGTCCATGTAAAGCACAAACAACTCTGATGTAAACCCTTTGTACATCACATCCCTCAACTCCCTGGTGTTCAGGTCCCAGACTTTGGCCCGAGATACGATGATGCCCGCCCTGGCGTCAGGCTTCAAGTGAAATTCCAAATTTGCCTATTTGACCAAATGATCATTTTCTACCGTAAAACTCGGCCCATCCGGCTGTTCTATAGATATGGGCTTGATCAGCTTTTTCACTTCATTAGGCCTTTGGGCTGAGTACCTATAATCTGTATTGGCGGCCTTTGGTATGGGGATGCTCCTGCCCTTATCTAAAATCTCCACCACTTGTTTGGTGTCCAAGTCAACGAGAACAATTAACCCTTCAATTGGACGCATGTAGAAGTTCACAGTATCCTTGGTGGAGTAGCACTGCACCTTAATTAACCTCATGTTCTCGTCGGCCGCGCCGTACCACCCCGTGGAAAGAGGGAGACACCCCAGGTCTGCCAAATCGACCATGCGCTTGACGATCGTATGGTTGAAATCAGCGTTCTTAAAGGGGCTGAACATGGCAGCGATCAGCTCCTTCAGCGTCATCATCGGGTAACCGTAGTGGGAGCCAATCTCGTGAACAGTCACCTCGAACGTGGTTAGGTCGATGGTTAGCACAAACGACTTATTGTCGGCACGTGCGACGATAAAGGCATTTCTGGGGAAGAAAGGGTCGACGTGCTTCCATCCGAGGACAAGAGACTTGTCGGGAGGTGGAGGTGAAGAGCGCGTGGGAGTTGAGGATGGTGCGGATGGCGTTGAGTTCTTGGATGGTGAGGGGGTCGAAAGGCTAATGGGGGTGTCGGAGCTATGGTCTTTGAGGTGGCGTGTTGGGATAAGGGGTTTGGATTAAATGCGATTTTTGGAGGAGCACCAGGCGGAGTTTGTTGTGCAATCGAGGAGGTCGGAGACGTACAAAGGGCGCGTAAGGGAGGTGGGACCAAGTGAAGAGAAGGACTAGGCCTATGCAGAGGGAAAGGGAGAAAAAACACAGGAATCTCCAACCTTCCATGGATTCTGTGTTTTAGAGTTTGAGTGAGAGTGAGAAAGAAATCGTAAATAATGACAAACTAGCTGATAGCTGGGTTGAAATAGAGGGCATGGCTGGGTACAGGATAAGCGCTGATGACACGAGGAAGATTCCAAACAAAAAGATGATTAATATTAGAGAATCAGAATATGCAAAAGTCAATTGTTGTGCATACCAATCACCCATGCACTTTTTCATATACTGCACGGTGACGTAATGTAACTTTCTTGGCTATCACAACTTTATGAATTTTCGAGGGCTGAAATCATTAAAACTAAACATTGATAATTCATATTTATTATAAATTGATTATGTTATCAATCAAAAATTACATATCAATCAAATCTCAAAAAGTTAAGGCAATGTGTGTCCCTTTATAGGGGACTTATTTATTTCCACTTATTATTAACGAACTTTTACCATTTGACTGTCATAATTAGAACGGTTTCAAGGAAGAAGGAATGTGAACCAGACCATAAGGGTTTCCCGATGAAGTTGTAAACACAAAAATTCTATAGCGAATGAAATAAGAACACGTGTACAAAGTAGATTTGCATTGATTTGAATTTGTAGGTTACAATCTTTGTTTACAATTTTCCTATGACTCAGCCTTCAAATTTGTTGTAAATGCGTGATTGTTGATCCAAGGGTCGTGATGACTTAATCTCGGACGAACAATTGAACGATTGCTTCAAGTTTTGAGCTTGAAAACAACGCGTGGATGGTCTTCACCTCAAGGGTGTGGCCAAGGGTAGTGTTTGATGCGGGATTTCGTTGCTTCAAGGGTCTAGATGACTTGATCTTGAAACGAACGTTGATACAAGTTTATAAGCTAGAACTAGGGGGATTAAGTTCTGGCTCCTTCCTCTTCCTTCTCAAAGTCCGCTCAAAATCGTCATCAAAGTCCAACATATTTGCACGAACAGTTAAGAGCTTCGAGTAAAAAACTAGTACCTAAAAACAAGAAAAGAAAACAAGGTCAGTAACTAAAAAAAAACACACGAAAAAGAAACAACAGGGGATTAGCAACCGGCAACGGTGCCAAAAATTTGATGTGATAAAAGATAGCACTCAAATTAAACCCTCTTGTTGACAATTGTAGTAAAGATGTAACTAGGGATCGTTCTAGGACGGGGATTAGGAAGGATTGCTAATCTACTAAAAACTGAGTCAAAGATACAAAACTAGGCTTAAAAACACTTAAATAAACTCAAAGACTCTTAACTAGACTTATATGACTCAAAACAAACTAAAAAGACTTAAAACAGCACAAAACAATCAAATAGACACAAAACAAACTCTAAGACTTACTTTGGACGAAAATTGAATTGGTTTTGACTCAAAACACTTAAAAACACATAATAGGACAGATTCTAACGAATTTGACACAACAAAGTAAAGGGGGCTGGGTTTTTGATGAATTTAAAGTAAAAACAAGTAACTTAAAGACTTAAACAAAGTTTGACACAAAATTGGGTGAATGGATGGGTGATAAGCTAGCTAGAGGGTCCTTCTCCACACATGACATACTTGCATACAAATTGATTTCCAATTGTTTTTACAATAAACCATGAACCACAACACCCCAGATTAACCGTGACATCATTAATTAACCCTCAAATTTTCCTTAAGTCATTGAATTGGATGGACAATGCATCGGCAACCAAATTATTCTTCCCAAGTTCCCTACATGAACTGCATAGTAGAGACACAAGCAAAGATCATTAAGCTTTGCGAAAATCATAAGCATTGACAAGACATTCATAACTATAACATCATGATACTCATGCCAGGAATTCAACTTAACATGATTGTGACAAGCAACCTTTACTACTTGTTGATGCAAGATTTATACGCACACAAATTAAACCCTCTTTTTGACAATTGTAGTATAAGTATAAGTAGGGATCGTTCTGGACCGGGGATTAGGAGGGATTGCAAATCACTTGGAAACTGACTCAAAAACGTAAAAACATAATATAAAACACTATACTAGACTCAAAGTATGCAAAACTTAACAACGTAATATAAAGTTTAAAACACTTAAACTAAACTCAAAGAATGCAAAACTAAACAAACGTAAAATACTTAAAACAAATCAAATGAATAAGACTTAACAAAATATGGGGGGAATTGTGGTTTGGACGAGATTAAATTAAATGGACAGATTATAATTTAAAACAGATAGTAAAGATGAATGTGATGAAAATATGGATGATGGAATAGCTAAGGGGTTCTTCTCCACACATGTTACACTTGCATACAAGATTGATTCTCAGTTGGTCTTTTGATAAATTATGAAACTCAACACCCTAGGTTAATTAGGTCCGTTTAAATTAACCGTCAAGTTCTCCTTTAAGTTAATGAATTGGATGGGTTTGAGCAACGCAATTCACAACATTCTCCAAAAGTCCTTTACGTGAAAAGCACAATAAAGATACAATCAAAGATCATTAAGCATTATGAAAACTATAAGTGTTGACGAGGCATTCGTTACTATGGAATACGCATGAAACTTATGCCAAGAATTCGTTTAACGCGATTGTTTATAAGCAACCTTCACTACTTGTGAATATAAGTTCGTAACGATTAGGTGAAACTCACTTATATTCTAGCGTCATATTTATGCATGAAAATTAAGCGCGCATTCTTAATAAACGTACATAAATAAGTTATCAATCAAACGGTTTAAACAAATTGAATCCACAACTTATGAAATTCCAACGAAAGTTAATCAATTCATATTGCAAATATAAACATAGTTTCGAATCACCCCCTAGCTAAAGGGGGTTTAGTTCCTCATAACTTTGAAATCAAAGAAACACCTAAACATTCCAACAACTCAAACTTGAATTGTATGAACGTTTAGGCACTCTTCTCTTCCATTACAAAACAAAGAGAATTGAATTTAAACATTGAAATCAAAGAAACACCTAAACATTCCAACAACTCAAACTTGAATTGTATGAACGTTTAGGCACTCTTCTCTTCCTCGTTGTTGTAGCACAAGGTCTAAGGTGAGCTTTGGGGATTATGTGAAGTGTTTTGGAGGGATGGGAAGTGGTTGGATAGTGGCTGCAATGGAGGAGAAAAACTGCACAGAAATGGAAGGATATGCACGGCTATGGATGTGTGTTTGTGTTGTGTGTTGTGTTGTGAATGGAATGAATCAATTGTGGCTGCAATGCATGCTTATTTATAGGTAAATAAGAGGGAACATGACAGCTAGGAAGTGGGTGGAAATGTGGCTGCAATGTTAGTGAATGATTAAAGGGATTGCTAGGTTGGAAATGCATGTGGAAGCAATGAAGGAAAGCTGGAATTAAGGTGGGTTATGCACGGCAAAGGGAGGTTGTTTGTGGCTGCATGTTTGGGTTTGTTTAAAGGGTGCATGTGGGTGAATGTTAGGTTGAAATAATGATGGAAAAACAGCTAGGAAAAGAGGGAATGCATGTGGAAGTGTGGCTGCAAAGAGAATGAGAAAAGCTGGAAAATGGAATGTGTTGATGTGCAATGCACGGCAAAGGCAGATTTTGGTGTTTGGAAATGCATGTGTTTTAGGTTGTGAAAGCATGTGGATTAGGTGGAAAGAGGTGGGTGTGCATGTGAGTTGAAATGCATGTGTTTAAATGGTTGAAATGTGTAGATGATTATGAGTATGATAAGTGATAAGTGAATGATATTGATAAGTGATAAATGAATGATATGTTAAGTGATAAATGAATGATATGTGGTGATGATAAGTGTATGATATGTTAAGTGATAAGTGAATGATATGTGGTGATGATAAGTTGGTCTTCAATTTCGTCCATTCCTTTTGCTCCAAACATAAGCTATCCATTCCAAGTCCGATTTTGCTCCAAAAGGCTCCAAAAGGCATCCTTTTGCATACTTTGCCCTTAGAACCTGAAAACACACAAAAGAAGCATAAATGACTAAAATAACTACAGAAACATAACGTAAATGCACGAGAACAAGCCATTTAAGTCGCATGAATATGCTCCTATCACTTGTGAATATAAATTTGCAACGATTATGTGAAACTCCCTTATATTCTAGCATCAAATTCAAGCATGCAAACTAAGTAGGCCTCCTTAATTAACATACAAGAATAAGTTCTTAATCAAACAATTAAGTAAATTGCATTCACAATTTATGAAATCACAACTGGAATTAATCAATTCATATCGCAAATATAATCGTGGTTTCAAAGTCTCCTCTAGCTAAAACAAGTTTAACCTCTCATGTTCACAGCAAAACAAAGAGAATTTAAATTAAACATTGAAAACAAAAGATAGATTACACCTAAAAACGTTCCAACAATCCAACTTGAATGCCAAAAATGTCCAAGGCTGCCTCTCCATTCCTTCTTCCTTGCTAGGCTGCGGCACAAGGTTGTAAGGGTGTGAAATTGGGTTTTGGTGTGTTATGGTGAAGGATTGATGTATAGCAAGGATATATGATGGATGAAGAGATGCGGAATTGTGTATGGATTATGGTTGAATCGAAGGTTGCGGCTATGGGTGGTGAGTAAGTATGAATGATGGTTGAATTGTGTATATGAATGAATGGATGTGTGTATGGGTGCGGCAAAGGGTATATATTTTAGGGAAAGGATCCTAGCTTTAATTAATTGTTTTAGGAAAGAATTGGACCCTAAATCCACAAGGAAAAGGAGAATTAAAGTCAGAATCCTAAGAGAAAAGGGATAAGAAACTTGCGGCAAGGCAAATAGGAAAGGGAATGGTGTTTCCCTTGCATGGCAAGGAAGGGAGAAAGGGTAAGGTGGTGCAGCATCCTTCTTTTTCTGGGATTAAGGCTTCTAGAATTTATATTTAGGTGTCCTAAATTAATTAGGGACCCTCTTTGGTAGCTGGAACTTATGTAGGAAAAGATAAGGGAAGCAAAGTCAAAATAAGGAAGTTTGACTCATGTTTCCTTCTTTGTGGCTGATTTCTTTACTTCCAAATCTTGAATTAATTTCTTCCATCTTTTTAGCAGATTCCTAGCCTCCTTTGGTCTTCAATTTCGTCCATCCACCTTGCTTCAAGCATGTGCTAGTCATTCCAACCCCAAAACTACTCCAAAATGCTCCAAATTGCACTTTCTTGCCACTTTAGCCATTTGGACCTACAAACACACGAAAATAGCTCAAAATACTAAAATAACTATGAACTAACAACATAAATGTAAGAAAACAAGCTAACTAAGTTGCGTAAATATGCTCCTATCAAATTTCCCCACAATTAGCTTTTGCTAGTCCTCGAGCAAAACAAAACAAACAAAACACAATCTAAACCTTCCAACATTTAGCTCAGGGACTTCCAATTAACATGACATATTAAAGAACACTACTCCCACAGATTTTAACCATCTCTACTCTAGAGCAAACACTTAACCATAGTTACCACTTACTAGCTCACATTTAATCAATTGAAACAACATTTTGAATGTAGTAACATGCCTTAGAGAATTCCCTCAATTCCTTACTAGATATACTCTCTATTTTCATACAGATTTTCTGACTACACTCCCTACACTAGGTATATGTGAAAAGATTGATGTAAACATGTAGACTAGCACTCATAATATGTTAAAAGAAGGGCCAGGTCCTAGTCCTAGATAAGATTATGTCGGCTGCTCTTCAGTGGATGTTACTAATTTTCCCTCACTTTCATAGCTATATAGGCATCCCTCTGATGAATAAAGTTGACGCAGGTAGACACTTGTGTCTTGCGCGTATCCCTATTCGAGGTAGGTACACGGAGAGTAACCCTGCGTCTCCTCTTACGGGTAGTACTATCATACACCCAGATCTCTAGCATTTTCTGGAATTATTACAATGTCATGTATATGATCTCATGAATGGAATGCTACTACTTAAAACAAGAACCAGGGATTCCATATGCTCATATCAATTTCAAACTCCACATATTGAACACATAACATCAAGATAGAACTCTAAGGGTGTAATGAGGTTAAGGTATTAGCTAACAAAGAAAGGTAACGGATAAACAAGGGTTCTTAAGGTAATAGGAAGTAAAGTAATGAAATTGACACTTAGAATGCTTTTTTGATGCAGAAATCAACTTTTAAACACAAAGGGAAGATTCACACAAAACTCAGGGTCAAATTCAAACTTTTGGACCCTTTCTTCAATAGCCAATACTTGTGAGTTTATTCTCACTTATTTCTCAATTCTTTTTCTTTCTTTTCACAACCTTTCTTATTCTATTTTTTTTTTTCTTTGCCGTGCCCTTTTACACTCCCCCACACTTGTTTTCTGCAATATGTTGATCAAAAGGAATTCCTTTTAAGTCATGTTTCACTATCCTTTAAGAACAAGGGTATGGATAGTCCTAATCTAGGCTAGGTGAAGATAATGTGGTTAACAAAGAAAATAAGCTAATTAAGGCTCAAAAGGGTTAAACCTACAATACATATGCAAAGGGATAAGGCTTTTTGGCTGTGGTTTAACTAAACAACTTCATCTTATTGTGTGTTATGCAATCAATATCATGCTTTGAATGAAATGGGCATGAGTTCTAGTATTTGGAACTATAATGATGAAAACGCATTCTAAGTAACAACCAAGCAAAGAAACAATGAGATCATGCAACAATTTTAGAAAACAATAATCCACAGATTTTTAACTCTCCAAACAAAGTTTAGGCTTAAATCTCTCAGGGTTGTAGCGTTAGTTTGAGTTCCTTTCTTCAAGCATGTTACAAAAACTGATTTTTTTTTTCTTTGTGATTACATGTGAATTCGTAAACAACAACTATAACTAAGCATAAACAAAGAGCAAATCAAACTTCCATCCATGTTTGTTACTTTCTTTAATAGTCATGCATTTAAAAACCAAATCTTCACCATTGTGTTGGAAGGTACCCTAAAACACAAATAAACACTAAAAAACAACTCTAAAACACTCTTTTTGGGTTTTTCAAATTTTTTTTTCAAATTTTCGTATTTTTGGAATAAGAGACATAAAGACACATCAAAACACACTAAAAACACTTTAAAACAGTGAGTAACAACATTAGAAGTGATAGGTGAATAAATCCCACGAAAATCATGTAAAAACAGCTTGTTTACCCCCCCCCCCCCCAACCCCAAATACTTAAATCAAACATTGTCCTCAATGTTTCAAACAAAGACTCACACACAAACAAGCAAACAACACAACAAACAAACACAACTAACATGGCAAAGTAAAAGCAATAAAGAGAAAGGTTTAGGAATGCAAATCTGGTTGTGGATTGTTGGATTGCCTAAGTCTTCTTTATTTGAATGCATGGGTTGCCTCCCAAGAAGCGCTTGCTTTAACGTCTTCCAGCTGGATGATACCTCTTCTTAAACTCTATTAGGGCCCACGGCATGAAGGGGTACATCCTCACAATCTGCCCTTCAACATTCTCATAATATGGCTTCAAACGATGCCCATTGACCTTGAATTCTTGGCTATTCCTTAAGCTTTGGATTTGGACTGCACCATAAGGAAAAACATTAATAATAACAAAATGACCAATCCACTTAGAACGTAACTTACTAGGAAACAAATGAAGGCGAGAGTTGAAAAGTAACACTTTCTGCCCCATTGAGAATGTCTTGCTACGAATCATCTTGTCATGGAATGCCTTTGTCTTCTCCTTGTAAATGTGAGCATTCTCATAAGCTTCATGCCTAATCTCTTCAAGTTCATTCAATTGAAGCTTCCTATGAATTCCAGCCACATCTATGTCCATGTTGAATGTTTTGACAACCCAATGCGCCTTATGTTCTAATTCCACGAGAATATGACATGGTTTGCCATAGATAAGCCGAAATAGGGACATGCCAATGGGTGTTTTGTAGGCTGTACGATATGCCCACAGTGCATCCTCTAAACGCAAGCTCCAATCCTTTCTTGTTGGCCCAACGGTCTTTTCCAAAATCTGCTTGATTTCTCTATTTGAAACCTCGGCTTGGTCATTTGTTTGAAGGTGATAAGATCTTATGTGTGACATTATATTTCTTGAGCAGCGCCTCAATGGTGAGATTACAAAAATGAGACCCACCATCGCTTATGAGCACTCTAGGCATCCCAAATCTAGAGAAGATGTTAGTTTTGATGAAATTTACAACCACTCTAGAATCATTAGTACGGGTGGCTTTTTCTTCCACCCATTTCGAGACATAATCAACCACAAGAAAAATATAAGTGAAACCATATGAAGAAGGAAAAGGACCTATGAAATCAATGCCCAAAACATCAAAAATTTCAACATTAAGCATAGCGGTCTGTGGCATTTGATCCCTTGCACCTATATTGCCCATTCTTTGACAACGATCACAAGTCATACAAAAAGTTCTAGCATCCTTAAAGATTGTAGGCCAATAAAATCCACATTCTAACACCTTAAGGGCTGTGCGTTGTGTGCCAAAATGACCTCCACATGCATAAGTGTGAAAAAAACTTAAAATTGAATTAAACTCACAATCATGCACACACCTACGAAGAATCTAATCAGAGCAATATTTCCACAAATATAGGTCATCCCACACATAAAACCGTGCATCCTTCTTGAGTTTATCACGTTGGTGTTTGTTTAGGGTGTTTGGAACTTGTTTAGACACCAAATAATTCACCAAATCAGCATACCATGGCTCACTTACCTCAATGGACAACAATTGCTCATCTGGGAACATCTCTTGGATAGGTAAGAACTCCTCATTGTGCACCAAACGACTCAAGTGGTCAGCAACCACGTTTTCACTTTATTTCTTGTCTTTAATTTCAATATTGAACTCTTGGAGGAGAAGCATCCAGCAAATTAGCCTTGGTTTGGCCTCCTTCTTGGTGAATAAATACTTCAAAGCTACATGGTCAGAATAAACAACAACTTTAGTGCCAAGTAAATATGAACGAAACTTATCTAAAGCAAACACAACAACAAGAAGTTCTTTTTCAGTGGTAGAGTAGTTCAATTGAGCATCATTCAAGGTCCGAGATGTATAATTGTTCTTCCTTTGGCCTAAAACAGCCCCTATTGCATAATCTAATGCATCACACATTAGCTCAAAAGGTATGCTCCAATCTGGTGGAACTATGACTGGTGCCAAGGTAAGCAATCCTTTGAGGTGTTTGAATGCCATCTCACACTCCTCATTGAACTCGAAGGACACTTCCTTTTGAAGGAGATGACAAAGGGGTTGTGCAATCTTTGAAAAGTCCTTGATAAATCGCCTATAAAAATCCTGCATGTCCAAGAAAAGAACGAACCTCTCTCACCGAAGTGGGAGAGGGTAAGTGGCGTACAAGATCTATTTTTGACTTATCAACCTCAATTCCTTTTTCAGAGATTATGTGACCCAAAACTATACCTTGTTTTACCATAAAATGACATTTTTCCCAATTCAAAACAAGATTAGTTTCAACGCATAGTTTCAAGATTAAAGTGAGATTATGTAAACAATCATCAAATGAATCACTAAAAACACTAAAATCATCCATGAATACCTCAATGATCTTCTCACTATAATCAGAAAATATACTTACCATTGATAGGAGCATATTCATGCGACTTAAATGGCTTGTTCTCGTGCATTTACGTTATGTTTCTTTAGTTATTTTAGTACTTTAAGCTATTTTCGTGTGTTTGTAGGTCCAAAGGGCTAAAGGAGCAAAAAGATGCATTTTGGAGACTTTTGGAGCACTTTTGGGCTAAGGATGGATAGCTTATGCTTGGAGCCAAAGTGTTGGACGAAATTGAAGACCCAATTGAAGACCAAAGTGTTGGAACCTTGTTCCCTTTAGTTTTAGGACATTTAAACCTTTCCAATTCCCTTATGCCGTGCATCTCCACAATCCCATTCATCAACACATGCATTCACATGCTTTCACAACCTAATCCACATGCTTTCCCATTACTTATCATCACCACATATCATACATTTATCACTTATCACTTATCATACACTTATCACTTATCACTCATCATAACCATACACTTATCACTTATCATAACCACATACCATACACTTATCATCACCACATATCATATCATTTATCATCACCACTTATCACTTATCATAACCATACACTTATCACTTATCATACTCATAATCATTCACACCTTGCAGCCACATGCATTCCCCTTTTTGCACATGCTTTCCCAATTCATTAAAACATTGCACATGCACTCCCATCCTTTACCATTGCAGCCACATGCATTTCCCCCTTTATCATTTCTGCACATGCACTTTGCCTTTCATCATTGCACCACAAATCAGCACATTCACCTTCATTTCCAGATTGTCCCCTTGCACATGCAGCCACATATTCATTGCACATGCATTTCCACCCTTTAATCACATGCATAAATCAGCCACATGCATCTCCCATCACCATTCCAGATTTCCACCAAGTTCCTAGCTGTCATGTTCCCCCCATTTCACCTATAAATAAGCATCCATTGCAGCCACAATTCATTCATTCCATTCACAACACAATTCACTCATCCATTGCAGAAATTCATCCATACACACCAACAACATCCCCTTAGAATCCAAAGTGCCATACATTCATCCATATTGCAGCAACAAACCCCTTGTTGCCGTGCCTTCCCTATTAATCCAAACACCACTCCCCAAACCATTCACACCATCAAACTATCCTTAGACCTTGTGCTACAACAACGAAGAAGAGAAGAGTGCCTAAACGTTCATACAATTCAAGTTTGAGTTGTTGGAATGTTTAGGTGTTTCTTTGATTTCAATGTTTAAATTCAATTCTCTTTGTTTTGTACGTATGAGGAATGGAAGAGAAGAGTGCCTAAACGTTCATACAATTCAAGTTTGAGTTGTTGGAATGTTTAGGTGTTTCTTTGATTTCAAAGTTATGAGGAACTAAACCCCCCTTTGTTAGGGGGTGATTCGAAATATATGTTTATGCTTGCATTTTGATTTGATTACTTCTAATTGCGTTTCATAAGTTGTGGATTCAATTTGTTTAACCGTTTGATTGATAACTTATTTATGTATGTTTATTGAGAGTGCACGCTTAATTTTCATGCATGAATATGACGCTAGAATATAAGTGAGTTTCACCTAATAGTTACGAACTTATATTCACAAGTAGTGGAGGTTGCTTATAAACAATCGCGTTAAACGAATTCTTGGCATAAGTTTCATGCAATCCATAGTAACGAATGCCTCGTCAACACTTATAATTTTCATAGAGCGTAATGATTCTTGCTTGTATCTCTTCTATGCATTCATGTTGAGGACTTGTGGGGAATGTTTTGAATTGTGTATGCGCTAACCCATCCAATTCAATAACGTTAGGAAGACTTGAAGGTTAATTAGTGCATCACGGTTAACTTGGGGTGTTGAGAATTTATGGTTTATTGAAATGCAATTGGAAATCATTTTATTATGCAAGTGTAACATGTGTGGAGATGAACCCCTTAGCTAGCATTCATCCATACTTTCATCATATTCATATTTACATTATGTTTTAATTGCAATCTGTCCATTTAGTTAGATTTCGTCAAAACCTAAATCCCCCTTTACTTTATTGTCTAATTTAGTTAGAAAGTGTCTTAGTTTATGTTTATAAGTGTTTTGATTCATTTTGTTACACAAATTCGTCCAAATTCACCAAAGTGCTCAAAACTGCCCAGAAAGTGATTTTAAGGCAGTTTTGAGTGTTTTGGGTGATGTTTGAGTCTTTTGGTTTGTTTTAGTGTTTTAAAGTTTAGTTTTGCATTCTTTGAGTCTAGTATAGTGTTTTATATTGTGTTTTTACGTTTGAATCAAACCTTAATCTTAAATTCGTCCAACATTGGGTTTAAGGTCAGAAACTGCCTAGTTAGTGTTTTTAGGCAGTTTTGAGTCTTTTGAACTTGTTTTGAGTCCCTTGAGTCTTTGTGAACGTTTTTAACTTTGTTTTTACGTTTTTGAGTCAAATCCAAGTGATTAACAATCCCTCCTAATCCCCGGTCCAGAACGATCCCTACTTATACTTATACTACAATTGACAAAAAGAGGGTTTAATTTGTGTGCGTATAAATCTCGCATCAACCATGCATCTTTGAAATGTGGTTGGTGCATTGCACAAACCAAATGGCATTCGACGATAAGCAAAAGTACCAAATGGACAAGTAAAAGTGCTCTTTTCTTGATCATTTGGATCTATAACAATTTGATTATATCCCGAATAACCATCAAGAAAACAATAAAAAGAATGACCGGCTAACCTTTCAAGCATTTGATTAATGAATGGCAAAGGGAAGTGATCTTTCCTTGTGGTGGCGTTGAGCTTCCTATAATTGATACAAACTCTCCAACCTGTTTGGATACATGTGGGCACAAGCTCATTCTCTTCGTTCTTCACCACAGTGACTCCGGATTTCTTTGGCACAACTTAGACCAGCGAAACCCAACAACTATCAAAGATTGGATAGATCACTCCATAATCAAGTAGCTTGATAATCTCCTTTTTCACAACTTCCATCATTGGAGGGTTGAGTCGGCGTTGACCTTCTCGAGATGGTTTAGCCCCTTCCTCCAAGAGTATACGGTGCATGCATGTAGTAGGGCTTATTCCCTTGATATCGACCAAGGTCTATCCAATTGCTATTTTGTACTCCTTTAGCACCCTCACCAACTTGTCTTCTTCTTGTGCCGTGAGTGAGGAAGCCACAATGATGGGCAAAGTTTCTTATTCTCCCAAGAAAACATACTTCAAGTGGTTTGGTAATGGTTTAAGCTCAAGGGAAGGTGGCTGCATCACTGAAGGAAGTAACTTATTAGTAGAAACGGAATCTGAAATTGGGGTTAGAGACTTACCATATTGTTGTGGCAATGACTCTAGGGCAGCCACCACCTCAATTATTTCTTCACAATGGGGCACAACATGGAATTCCAGATTGGTGTCGTGGGTGTTGTTTGGTGCTGCTTCTTGGTTTTTGAGGCCTATTCCACTTGTAATGACCGTTTCAAGTGCATCCTCATGTAATTGTTCAAGATGTTCCTGCGCCAATGAATCAATAATATCAATAGAAAAACATGAATGATCATCATTAGGATATCTCATAGTTTCAAAAATATTAAAATCAATAACTTTCCCATCAAATTCCATCGTTAAAGTCCCTTTGAACACATCGATCTTGGTGCAGGCTGTTTTCATGAATGGTCACCCATGTAGGATTGGCAAGGGTGTGGAATAAGCCGTATCTTCCATCTCAAGCACATAGAAATCAGCCGAGAATATCAAATTATTAATCTGCATCAAAACATCTTCCAAAACTCATTTTGGATATTGATAAGAGCATATTCATGCGACTTAAATGGCTTGTTCTCGTGCATTTACGTTATGTTTCTTTAGTTATTTTAGTACTTTAAGCTATTTTCGTGTGTTTGTAGGTCCAAAGGGCTAAAGGAGCAAAAAGATGCATTTTGGAGACTTTTGGAGCACTTTTGGGCTAAGGATGGATAGCCTATGCTTGGAGCCAAAGTGTTGGACGAAATTAAGACCAAAGTGTTGGAACCTTGTTCCCTTTAGTTCTAGGACATTTAAACCTTTCCTTTATCCATTGCACATGCATTTCCAACCTAATCACTCACCCACACAATCTGCCATCATTCCAATCAAAACCGTGCACATGCTATCACCATGCATTCACATGCACTTGTTCCTCCATCATTCCATCCTTTAAAACATTGCACATGCACTTTAATCATTCAACACATGCACTCCCATTCTTTAATCCATGCAGCCACACATTCACCCACATGCATTTCCACCCACATCCTATCCCATTTCAGATTGCATTTCATTCATTTCACATGCATTCCATCCTTTAATTCACTCACATACACTCATAATCATTCACATTTTGCAATCACATGCACTTCCTTTAATTAATTCATCCTAGCTGTCAAAGCACATGCACACTCACCCTAATCATTCACATAGCTTTAATTCACATGCAAACACATTGCATTACCATTCACCACAGAAAAACACCATCATTGCCGAGCCTAATTCCCTTTGCATCCATTCCACATGCATTCACTTCATCATTGCAGCCACATTTCCACCCACATCCATTTAATTCACATGCTTTCACATGCATTTTCAGCCATGCACATTCACCTTGCATTTGCAGAAAATCCATTTCCTTTGCACATGCATTCATCATCATCACTCTAGTTTTAATTCACATGCATTTCAGATTGCATTCCATTCATTCCACCCTTTAATCACATGCATTCCATCTTTGTTCCAGCAACCCACATGCACAATCCACTCCACAAACATCCCATGCCGTGCACATTCATACACTTTCACATACATCTTGGCAGATTTCACATGCACACACATGCATTTTCAGCACCAACAACACTCATTGCCATGCACATTCACTCACCATACCATTCCAGCATTAGCACATGCAACCTAGCTGTCATGTTCCCCCCATTTCACCTATAAATACTCATTCATCCACACTCATTCATACACATTTCAGTCACAAACACTTCCATTCCATTGTACATACCACAACACATCCTTCCACATTTCAGAATGTAGATATCAAAACTCCCTTGTGCCGTGCCTTCCCTATTAATCCAAACACCACTCCCCAAACCATTCACACCACCAAACCTCACCTTAGACCTTGTGCTACAACAACGAGGAAGAGAAGAGTGCCTAAACGTTCATACAATTCAAGTTTGAGTTGTTGGAATGTTTAGGTGTTTCTTTGATTTCAATGTTTAAATTCAATTCTCTTTGTTTTGTACGTATGAGGAATGGAAGAGAAGAGTGCCTAAACGTTCATACAATTCAAGTTTGAGTTGTTGGAATGTTTAGGTGTTTCTTTGATTTCAAAGTTATGAAGAACTAAACCCCCCTTAGCTAGGGGGTAATTCGAAATATATGTTTATGCTTGCATTTTGATTTGATTACTTCTAATTGCGTTTCATAAGTTGTGGATTCAATTTGTTTAACCGTTTGATTGATAACTTATTTATGTATGTTTGTTGAGAGTGCACGCTTAATTTTCATGCATGAATATGACGCTAGAATATAAGTGAGTTTCACCTAATAGTTACGAACTTATATTCACAAGTAGTGGAGGTTGCTTATAAACAATCGCGTTAAACGAATTCTTGGCATAAGTTTCATGCGTATTCCATAGTAACGAATGCCTCGTCAACACTTATAATTTTCATAGAGCGTAATGATTCTTGCTTGTATCTCTATTATGCATTCATGTAGGGGACTTGTGGGGAATGTTTTGAATTGTCGCATGCGCTAACCCATCCAATTCAATAACGTTAGGAAGATTTGAAGGTTAATTAGTGCATCACGGTTAACTTGGGGTGTTGAGAATTAATGGTTTATTGAAATGCAATTGGAAATCGTTTTATTATGCAAGTATAACATATGTGGAGATGAACCCCTTAGCTAGGTTCCCATCCATTCTATTCCATCAAATTCGTTTTACAATCTGTTTTATTTCCAAGTTTTTGTTTTAATTTCAAATTCATCTAAAATCAATCCCCCTTTACTTTATTGTCCAATTTAGTTAGAAAGTGTCTTAGTTTGTGTTTTTAAGTATTTTGATTCAATTTGTTACATAAATTCGTCCAGATTCACCAAAGTGCTCAAAACTGCCCAGAAAGTGTTTTTAAGGTAGTTTTGAGTGTTTTGGGTGATGTTTGAGTCTTTTGGTTTGTCTTAGTGTTTTAAAGTGTTAGATTAGTTAGAAATACATTTAGTTTGTGTTTTTAAGAGTCTTGAGTCAAGTTACAACTTAGTTTCGTCCAAATTTGTGTTTGTGCTCAAATCTGCCCAGAAAGTGGTTTTTAGGCAGATTTGAGTGTGTTTGTGATGTTTGAGTCTTTTGGTTTGTTTTAGTGTTTTAAGTGTTTAGTTTTACATTCTTTGAGTTAGTTTAGTGTTTTATATTGTGTTTTTACGTTCTTGAGTCAAGTTATTACTTAATTTCGTCCAAATTTGTGTTTGTGCTCAAATCTGCCCAGAAAGTGGTTTTTAGGCAGATTTGAGTGTGTTTGTGTTGTTTTGAGTCTTTTGGTTTGTCTTAGTGTTTTAAAGTTTAGTTTTGCATTCTTTGAGTCTAGTATAGTGTTTCATATTGTTATTTTACGTTTTTGAGTCAAATCCAAGTGGTTAACAATCCCTCCTAATCCCCGGTCTAGAACGATCCCTACTTATACTCATACTACAATTGACAAAAAGAGGGTTTAATTTATGCGCGTATAATACTCGCATCAAATTTTGGCGCCGTTGCCGGGGATTAGAAAATTTGCTAATCCCTTGGATTGTTTTATTTTTGTTTGTTTTTATTCCAGATTCTTAATCTTGTTTTGTTTCTTGTTTTAGGTACTAGTTTATGACTCGGAGTTCTCATCCGATTCGTGAACATATCCTGGAGTGATTGGGTTCTTCGTCCGGCTGCAAGACGTAAAAGAAAGCGCTACTTGGGAAGCAACCCAATGCACTGAAAAAAAAAAAAAAAAAAAAAAAATTCATATATTAAAAAAAGAGATACTAAACATGGAGAAAGATGGAGCCTTCACAAAGGTTGTTTGCTTGAAGCCCCACTACTGGGCAAAACTCTAGAAGCGGAAGGCATAGAAGCGGAAGGCATAGATGCGGGAGGCATCGGAGCAGGAGGCATCGGAGCTAGAGCATTCCAGGCCTCAATACTTGGCCAAACGCTGGACGAGCCAGGAAAAATGTGCCTCTGGAAGTAAGCCGCAAGCCTTTGACGGTCACTTTGACGGTCACTTTGCATCCGACCATTGGATTCTTGCAGCTCATCAAGCTTCCTCTTCATACCCGTCGAATAGTTGTTGGCAAGCACGTGCAAACTTCTATTCTCGTGCTTAAGCAGTTTGATCTCCTGCTTGAGACTTTCCACCTCTGCCATCAATGATTCCACCTGACGGAAGCGGGCAAGCAGGCGTTGGCCCATGTTGGACACTGAACTCGCACACTGAACACTAAGTGCGAGGGACTCTTGAACGGCCAACTCATCGGACCGTCCTGACAGCAGCCTACTATCTTTTGGAGTGAGGAGGTTCCTAGCTACTATTGTAGCTGTTGTGGCATCCTGCATCACAGAGTCTTCACCTGTAAGAGGACCGTTAGAAGATAAGAAAGAAGGGCGCCATACGTTACCTTGACGCGGCGCGCCCGTATCACTGCTGAGACTCAATTCTAAGCTAAGGTTCGATGGGTTTGCCATTTTTTTCAAAAGTGTTCAAAAGAGAAGGGATGGATGGAGTTAAAATTTCAAAGGGCCGGAGACGATGTTCAAGAATGGGAAATCTTCAGAGTGTGTTTGTTGGCGATGATCGATACCTCTATAAGAAGCCAAGGCGACGCGTCCACCGATTCAAAACGCCGGAATTTCCGGCGGAAGTTCGGCGACGCTTTCTCTGCTTTTCAGAAAACGCGTTCAACTTTGTCAAAAGTTCACGTGGAGGTCATCATCGCAGCTACACTTTTGCCGACAAGCGTAAATTTCAGCGACGCTTTCTCTGCTTTTCAGAAAACGCGTGCGACTTTGTCAAAAGAGCTCTGACAAAGCCGCATCCGCACTACCACGTGTCGTTCAGAAAGCGAAGGGGCGCCTGTGCAGAAATCGAAGGGGCGTCCGTTCAGAAATCGAAGAGCCGTTTGCTCAGAAATTGAAGAGACGTTTGTCGACAAGGGTAAAAGAACAGTACCACCACTTGATATTATCTCTATATATGTCGACCTTCGTCTTTTATGGCAAGGCAAACCTGAAGAAAATGTCCAACTCTTCCTCACCTCTGAGGGCGCTCTCCCAGCAACGCCTTTTGAAATACTCAATTTTTTCTCCCCCAAAGAAGATACCAGATACCGGGAGTACAGATGAGGCAAAAAGGAAACGGTCGATCGAAGCATGTGGAGACAACCACAACAAATACATGTGCTGCTTCATTCGCCGTTTCTTCAAAAGCAAAGGTATCTCATATCATCAAGGTCTAAAGCAAAAGTATCTCATATCATGCTCTTTCCCTGTCTTTTCCTTTGCCTTTGTTATTACTCGCATGGCAAAGTAAACGAAAGCAATCAGCGGCACTTGGAGTCAGTCTTCCGGTCTGGAGCCGACTGCCTGGAATCCATTCCTGATTGCTTACCTAGCGTTGCTCTCGAGTAATCATCTTCAACGGTTGATACACTTCCAGAGAAGGGACCACTTCTGCAAGAGGAGCAAGCAAGGCAAGGAAAATGATACATTGAAGCATGTGGAGACAAGCATAGGCTGAGTTATCCTCCAACCCTTTTCAATACGAATTGGAAAGATTGAACAAAGAAACAGACCAAAGGAGTAAGCTCAGACCTTCGGGGGAGACCAAAAGAATCCTGCTGCCCATTTCAAGAATAGCACAAAGGAAAATCAACGATGGGAGGAACCCTGTGGAATCAACAACATCAAGCCTCAGTGCAATCAACAAGGAGAAGATGGAAATTACATTCCACAACCAGATTTGCGTCTCTAAACTCTTCTCTTTGTTATTTACATTCTGCCATGTTTAGTATGTTTAAATGCTTTTTATGTGTTTACTTATGTTTTGTGTGAATCTATGCTTAAAACATTGAGGACAATGTTTGATTTAAGTGTGGGGGGGGGGGGGGGTAACTAAGTATATTTGATGCAAATTCGTGGGATTTTATCACCCATAACTTCAAATGTTGTTCCTTGCTGTTTTAAGGTGTTTTTAAGTTGTTTTAGAGTGTTTTAGTATGTTTTGTTTTTATAACTCCGAAAATACCATAAAAATTTGAAAAAATTGTTTTGAAAAGCCTAAAAAGAGTGTTTTGAGTCGTTTTTGTGTGTTTGTGTCTTAGGGTACCTTCCAACACAATGATAAGGATTTGGTTTGTAATTGCATGACTGTTAAAAAGAGTTATGAACATAGAGAAAAGTTTGATTTACTCTTGGTATATGCTTGGTTATGGTTATAATGTATGACTTCACATGCAATCATAAAAGAAAAATTCGTTTTTGTAATATGCTTGAAGGAAGGAACTCAAACAAACGCTACATCCCTGTGAGACTCGAGCCATTACTTTCTTTGGAGAGCTATTTTCTGTGATTCTTTGTTTTCTAAAGTTGTTGCATGATCTCATTATTCCTTGCTTGGTTGCTACTTAGAATGCAATTGTATCATGATAGAACTAAATGCTAGAACTTATATCCGTTTCATTCAAAGCATGACATTGAATTGCATAATATATATCAAGATGAAGTTGTTGCCACCATAGCCAAATAGCCTTACTTCCCATATTTCGTATATATTAGTTTTAACCCCGTTGAGCCTCGTTTAGCCTATTTTCTTTGCTAACCACATCACCCCTTACCTAACCTAGAGTAGGACTTTCCTATACCCTTGTTCTTGAAGTATAGTGAGCATGACTTAAATGAATTCCTTTTGATTAATATGTTGCAGAAAATAAGTGTGGGGGAAGGGATTTTTGTGTGTATGTATGTGCCTAAGTCTTAAAGGAGGCACGGGAAAAAGAAAAAAAAATGTGAGAAAAAGAAGAAGAAAAGAAAGAAAAAGAGTGAAAATAAGTGAGAATGGACTCACAAGTGTGATTGTTGAAGAAAGGGCCCAAAAAGTTTGAATATGGCCCTAAGTTTTGTTTGACTTCCCCTTGGGTGTTCAAAGTTGACTTCTGCGTTCTAAAGGGAATTCTAAGTGCCTAATTCAATACTTTGCTCACTATTGCTTAAAGAACGTTTGTTTTCCCTATCCTTTCATTGTTAGCCAACTCCCCAAGCCCCGTTACAACCTTTGACTTCTATCTTGATCGTTATGTGTTCAATAATGTGGAGTATGGAATTGATTTGAGCTTATGGTGTCACTGGTTCTCGCATCTAAGTAGGAGCATTCCATTCTTGAGATCATATCTAAACATGCTTATTAACTCCAGAAAATGCTTTCTTTGTTATAACATATGTGAGATACTAGTCTTTTATGTTTACATCAATCTCTCACATATAACTAGTGTAGGGTGTGTAGTCAGAAAATCTGTGTGAAAAACGAGTGCATATCTTGTAAGGATTTGAGCAAATTCTCTAAGGCATGTTACTACATTCAAAACATGGTTTTAAATGCTTATTTGTGAAATAATATGTGGTGACTATGAGTAAGAATGTACTTAAGTGTGAAGATGACAAAAATCTATGGGACTAATGATTTTTAACTTGTCATGTGCATTGGAAATCCATGAGACGATTGTTGGAAGGTGTAGGTTGTGTTTTGTTCGTTTTGTCTAGTTTCGTGTTCTTTTGTTGTTTTGTTTTGCTCGAGGACTAGCAAAAGATAAGTGTGGGGGTATTTGATAGGAGCATATTCATGCGACTTAAATGGCTTGTTCTCGTGCATTTACGTTATGTTTCTTTAGTTATTTTAGTACTTTAAGCTATTTTCGTGTGTTTGTAGGTCCAAAGGGCTAAAGGAGCAAAAAGATGCATTTTGGAGACTTTTGGAGCACTTTTGGGCTAAGGATGGATAGCCTATGCTTGGAGCCAAAGTGTTGGACGAAATTGAAGACCAAAGTGTTGGAACCTTGTTCCCTTTAGTTCTAGGACATTTAAACCTTTCCTTTATCCATTGCACATGCATTTCCAACCTAATCACTCACCCACACAATCTGCCATCATTCCAATCAAAACCGTGCACATGCTATCACCATGCATTCACATGCACTTGTTCCTCCATCATTCCATCCTTTAAAACATTGCACATGCACTTTAATCATTCAACACATGCACTCCCATTCTTTAATCCATGCAGCCACACATTCACCCACATGCATTTCCACCCACATCCTATCCCATTTCAGATTGCATTTCATTCATTTCACATGCATTCCATCCTTTAATTCACTCACATACACTCATAATCATTCACATTTTGCAATCACATGCACTTCCTTTAATTAATTCATCCTAGCTGTCAAAGCACATGCACACTCACCCTAATCATTCACATAGCTTTAATTCACAACACAACACACTCTTCCACCACAGAAATTCATCCATTCACTCCACCATTCCATCCATTAACACACCTCAACTCATTCACTCTTCCATTTTCAGAATGTAGACATCAAACCACCCTTGCCGTGCCTCTCCCTTACAATCCAAACACCATTCTTCCATTTTCACCACTCCCCAAACCATTCACACCATCAAACTATCCTTAGACCTTGTGCTACAATAACGAGGAAGAGAAGAGTGCCTAAACGTTCATACAATTCAAGTTTGAGTTGTTGGAATGTTTAGGTGTTTCTTTGATTTCAATGTTTAAATTCAATTCTCTTTGTTTTGTACGTATGAGGAATGGAAGAGAAGAGTGCCTAAACGTTCATACAATTCAAGTTTGAGTTGTTGGAATGTTTAGGTGTTTCTTTGATTTCAAAGTTATGAGGAACTAAACCCCCCTTTGTTAGGGGGTGATTCGAAATATATGTTTATGCTTGCATTTTGATTTGATTACTTCTAATTGCGTTTCATAAGTTGTGGATTCAATTTGTTTAACCGTTTGATTGATAACTTATTTATGTATGTTTATTGAGAGTGCACGCTTAATTTTCATGCATGAATATGACGCTAGAATATAAGTGAGTTTCACCTAATAGTTACGAACTTATATTCACAAGTAGTGGAGGTTGCTTATAAACAATCGCGTTAAACGAATTCTTGGCATAAGTTTCATGCAATCCATAGTAACGAATGCCTCGTCAACACTTATAATTTTCATAGAGCGTAATGATTCTTGCTTGTATCTGTTCTATGCATTCATGTTGAGGACTTGTGGGGAATGTTTTGAATTGTGTATGCGCTAACCCATCCAATTCAATAACGTTAGGAAGATTTGAAGGTTAATTAGTGCATCACGGTTAACTTGGGGTGTTGAGCAATCATGGTTTATTGAAATGCAATTGGAAATCATTTTATTATGCAAGTGTAACATGTGTGGAGATGAACCCCTTAGCTAGGTTCCCATCCATTCAATTCCATCAATTTCATCTTTACTATCTGTTTTTACTTACAATCTGTGCATTTAGTTAATTTTGTCCAAAACTCAATCCCCCTTTACTTTATTGTCTAATTTAGTTAGAAAGTGTCTTAGTTTGTGTTTATAAGAGTTTTGATTCATTTTATTTCACAAATTCGTCCAAATTCACCAAAGTGCTCAAAACTGCCCAGAAAGTGATTTTAAGGCAGTTTTGAGTGTTTTGGGTGATGTTTGAGTCTTTTGGTTTGTTTTAGTGTTTTAAAGTTTAGTTTTGCATTCTTTGAGTCTAGTATAGTGTTTTATATTGTGTTTTTACGTTTGAATCAAACCATAATCTTAAATTCGTCCAACATTAGGTTTAAGGTCAGAAACTGCCTAGTTAGTGTTTTTAAGTAGTTTTGAGTCTTTTGAACTTGTTTTGAGTCCTTTGAGTCTTTGTGAACGTTTTAAACTTTGTTTTTACGTTTTTGAGTCATATCCAAGTGATTTGCAATCCCTCCTAATCCCCGGTTAAGAACGATCCCTACTTATACTTATACTACAATTGACAAAAAGAAGGTTTAATTTGTGTGCGTATAAATCTCGCATCAGATATGCATTAGAACGATTGGCTAATTGAATAATAACTCCATCACTTTTCAGCTCCCCTAAGTTCATAGATGCATAAATAGAGTATGGCATGACGTTAATGGATGCACCTAAGTCTAACATGGCATGTTCAAAATTAGTTTGGCCAATAACACAAGGAATTGTGAAACTACCTGGATCTTTGCATTTAGGAGGCAATTTCCTTCGCAAAACAGTGGAAACATTTTCACTTACCGTCACCATTTCTTTATTTGAAACCCTTTTCCTTGTGGTGCACAACTCCTTCAAGAATTTGGCATACTTTGGAACTTGTTTGATTGCATCAAGGAGTGGAATGTTGACTTGCACCTTCCTAAATGTCTCAAGAATGTCCTTGTCATTCTCTTCTTTCTTTGTTTGCATAAATCTACAAGGGAAAGGTACATTGGGTGGAATAGGGTTAGAATTAACGAAACTTGAACCCAACGTACCTATATTGGACGAATTGGTTGAATTGGGGTCTCTAAGTAGCTGCCGCAAGGGTGTATCTACCCTTGTCGTGGCTTGGCCTTGTCCCTCTTCCTCAACTTGCAGCTTCCCATCCTCTTGTTGACTTGATTAGGATGGTTTTGGGTCAGTGCCAACTTTTTTACCACTTCTCAATGTGATGGCTTTGACAGATTCGAATCCTCCATTCGGGTTGACAATGGTTGAACTAGATAATTTTCCTTGGTCTCTAAATTGTCCCATGAATTCCGCCATTTGCCTCATTTGCTTCTTCAAATCATCCACCTCCTTAGCTTGATTTTGTACCCCTTGCGTCAAAGTGGTTAATAATTGAATAACTTTATCATTATCCAAAGATGTACCTAAATTTGATTGAACTGGAGGTGGTTGAGGTTGCATGGTTGTGAACGGCTTTTGATATATCCCAAGGGGTGTTGGACGAAATCCTCCTTGTTGTTGAGGTTGTTAAGGCTATCTCTACCTCATGTTTGGGTGATATCTCCATCCCAGATTGTAAGTATTAGAGTATGGATCATGC
Source organism: Pyrus communis (assembly GCF_041283825.1). Taxonomy (NCBI): domain Eukaryota; kingdom Viridiplantae; phylum Streptophyta; class Magnoliopsida; order Rosales; family Rosaceae; genus Pyrus; species Pyrus communis. Next base: position 16,687,169 of record NC_142570.1, on the reverse strand, counting down.
CTTGGCTAATTTTGTCCTTGGTAGCCCACGACATGTACACTCTCCCATCCTCCATTCTCAATCAATTGAGGAAATTTTTTAGATTGGTGTCCTTGTAGAGAGCATACACCACAGATTGTGTTTTCTTACATTTTGGGTTTTTCAACAACCTGTGACACAAGAAAATTGAGATTAGCCAATTGGGATTGAATTTCAGTTATTGCACTTACCTCATTCACATGTTGCTGCCATGGGATATCTCTCTGTCCAACTCCTTCATATTGTTGTGCATTCAAGGCTCGATTTGCAATCAAAGTCTTGGCATCAATTGGTGTTTTGTCAACCAAAGCCCCTCCCGCTGATACATCAATCATTTGTCTCTCAATTGGAAGAAGTTCTTCATAGAAATATTGAATTAGTAGCTCTTCTTTCCTTTGATGTTGAGGACATAATGCAACAAGAGTCTTGGAACACTCATAATAGGCTGGAAAGGACTCCCCTTGATTTTGGTTGAATTCCACTAATCTTCTTCCTCAAGAGAATGACTCTTCAAGTGGGGAAGAATTTTTCTAAGAACGCTCTCTTCATGCTTTCCCAAGATGTGACCGTGCCAGGTGCTAATTCATACAACCAATCCTTAGCTTTTTCCAAAAGAGAGAATGGAAAAGCTTTCATCTTCAAAATGTTGGCACCTACGTTGATTGGAGTCATGCTTGAACAAACCACTTCAAATTCCTTCAGATGCTTGTTTGGATCCTCCATGGACAGCCCATGGTACTTTGGAATGTGGTGCAACAAGCTAGACTTTAATTCGAACTCATCGGTCTTGTCTTGAGTTGCCCTAGGGTATTGAATGCATAGAGGTGCGGCATTGTCCATTCCCGAGGCTGAAAGTTCCTTGATGGTTCGATTATCCGCTACCATGACTTGAGCTTCTTCTTCCTCTCTTGCCGTGGCCTCTTCTTCCTCCTCAAAATCAGATTCTGATCTAGAACTAGGTGGATTAAGTTCTGGCTCCTTCCTCTTCCTTCTCAAAGTCTACTCAAAATCGTCATCAAAGTCCAAGATATTTGCACGAACAAGTTAAGAGCTTCGAGTCATAAAATAGTACCTAAAAACAAGAAAACAAAACAAGGTCAGTAACTAAAACAAAACACATGAAAAAGAAACAAAAAGAAACAACGGGGGATTAGCAACCGGCAACGGTGCCAAAAATTTGATGTGATAAAAGATAGCACTCAAATTAAACCCTCTTGTTGACAATTGTAGTAAAGATATAAGTAGGGATCGTTCTAGGCCGGGGATTAGGAGGGATTGCTAATCTACTAAAAACCGACTCAAAGATACAAAACTAGGCTTAAAAACACTTAAATAAACTCAAAGACTCTTAACTAGACTTATATGACTCAAAACAAACTAAAAAGACTCAAAACAACACAAAACAATCAAATAGACTCAAAACAAACTCTAAGACTTACTTTGGACGAAAATTGAATTGGTTTTGACTCAAAACACTTAAAAACACACAATAGGACAGATTCTAACTAATTTGACACAACAAAGTAAAGGGGGCTGGGTTTTTGATGAATTTAAAGTAAAAACAAGTAACTTAAAGACTTAAACAAAGTTTGACACAAAATTGGGTGAATGGATGGGTGATAAGCTAGCTAGAGGGTCCTTCTCCACACATGACACACTTGCATACAAATTGATTTCCAATTGCTTTTACAATAAACCATGAACCTCAACACCCCAGATTAACCGTGACATCATTAATTAACTCTCAGATTTTCCTTAAGTCATTGAATTGGATAGACAACGCATCAGCAACCAAATTATTCTTCCCAAGCTCCCTACATGAACTGCATAATAGAGACACAAGCAAAGATCATTAAGCTTTGTGAAAATCATAAGTATTGACACATCATTCGTAACTATGACATCATGATACTCATGCCATGAATTCAACTTAACATCATTGTGAATATAAGTTTGTAACGATTATGTGAAACTCCTTTATATTCTAGCATCAAATTCAAGCATGCAAACTAAGTAGGCCTCCTTAATCAACATACAAGAATAAATTCTTAATCAAACAGTTAAGTAAATTGCATTCACAATTTATGAAATCACAACTAGAATTAATCAATTCATATCGCAAATATAATCATGGTTTCAAAGTCTCCTCTAGCTAAAACAAGTTTAGCCTCTCATGTTCACAGCAAAACAAAGAGAATTTAAATTAAACATTGAAAACAAAAGATAGATTACACCTAAAAACGTTCCAACAATCCCACTTGAATAGCCAAAAACGTCTAAGGCTGCCTCTCATTTCCTTCTTCCTTGCTAGGCTGCGGCACAAGGTTGTAAAGGTGTGAAATTGGGTTTTGGTGTGTTATGGTGAAGGATTGATGAATGGCAGGGAGATATGATGGATGAAGAGGTGCGGAATTGTGTATGGATTATGGTTGAATGGAAGGTTGCGGCTATGGGTGGTGAGTAAGTATGAATGATGGCTGAATTGTGTATATGAATGCATGGACGTGTGTATGGGTGCGGCAAAAGGTATATATTTTAGGGAAAGGATCCTAGCTTTAATTAATTGTTTTAGGAAAGAATTGGACCCAAAATCCACAAGGAAAAGGAGAATTAAAGTCAGAATTGTAAGGGAAAAAGGGATAGGAAACTTGCAGCAAGGCAAATAGGAAAAGGAATGGTGTTTCCCTTGCACAGCAAGGAAGGAAGAAAGGGTAAGGTGGTGTGGCATCCTTCTTTTTCTGGGATTAAGGCTTCTAGAACTTATATTTAAGTGTCCTAAATTAATTAAGGACTCTCTTTGGTAGCTGGAACTTATGTAAGAAAAGATTAGGGAAGCAAAGTCAAAATAAGGAAGTTTGACTCATGTTTCCTTCTTTGTGGCTGATTTCTTTACTTCCAAATCTTGAATTAATTTCTTCCATCTCTATAGCAGATTCCTAGCCTCCTTTGGTCTTCAATTTCGTCCATCCACCTTGCTCCAAGCATGTGCTAGTCATTCGAAGCCCAAAACTGCTCCAAAATACTCCAAATTGCACCTTCTTGCCACTTTAACCATTTGGACCTACAAACACACGAAAATAGCTCAAAATACTAAAATAACTATGAACTAACAACATAAATGTAAGAAAACAAACTAACTAAGTCGCTTAAATATGCTTCTATCAGAATGTTCTAACTCAATGGTCATCGAGACTTGATCTTGAATTAGCTCGCTCCTTCAAGGGCCGTAGAGGATTGATCTTAAACAAAACATTTCTTCAAGGGCCGTTGAGGCGTATTTCTTGGACGAAACATTTCTTCAAGGACCGTTGAGGCTTGATCTTGAATTGACATGAAAGTTTTCTTCAAAGGCCATAGAGGCTTGATCTTGAATGAAGTGATGGATTTCGTCAAGGGTCGTTGAGCACTACTGCAAAACTATTTATTAGTGTCGCTATGATAACTGACAAGAAACGTATATTACTGTCGGATATTAAGCAAAATCCGACAGAAAATGGATGCAGTGGTGGATATAATAAGTGACAGAATTGCCAGTGTCAGGAAATGAATTTTTCAACAGAAAATACTCTAAAACCGACAGAACTTGTGTCGGATATAACCAACTGAGAATATATTATAATGAATAAATAAGAGCATTCTCTGTCGGATAAAACCGACAGAAATTACTCGAAAACCGACAGAACTTGTGTTGGATATAACCGACAGTGAATTTATTAATAATGAATAAATAAAAGCATTCTATGTCGGATAAAACCGATAGCAGATTGATGTGATATAAAAATAGCACACAAATTAAACCTTCTTGTTGACAATTGTAGTATGGATAAGTAGGGATCGTTCTAGGCTGGGAATTAGGAGGGATTGCTAATCTACTTAAAACTGACTCAAAAACACAAAACTAGACTTAAAGGTCTTTCACTGATGAGTTCGATAAGCACGGAACAAATTCATGGAACAAAAGGTGATAATTTTATTTATTTATTTTTTTTTTTTTTTATCTATTGAACGTTGCGTTTTTTTATTGAAGGTTGTATAAACTTTGCATTGGTTTTATAAAAGCTTTTACCTTTAAATATGTTTTGTGAAGGAATTAGTAAGTACACAACTGAGCATTGCAGGTGCACAACCATACATTGCCTTAGATAACAATGTGTGAGATTCTCTGCAATCATGGGGTTTGTGCGTAAACAGAATAATGCAACTGCAGTCTCTGGAGATGTAAAGGTTGAAATGATTCACGGACTGGCATCATGGGGTTTGTGCGCTGTGGCAACAAGTTTGTATTAGCCAATTGAGTTGGGAGAACTGGACGACAAGTTGTTATTGTTATTAGTTTTGAAGTTACATTTGGGTATATTTTCTGTTTGTAGGGATTTTTATATTAGACATCGTGCCAATGTAAAAGTTACGAACAAACGATATTATCTACATTAAGGGGAGGAGGTGGGCTTAGCCTCACAATGAGCTAGCAATAATATGGTTCAAATTCGTCTTTGGCAAGAATCCAACCTAGGACCTCTCACTTGCAGGTGAAGAGGAATATCACTAGACCTTAGTACTAAGTGGCAAAAAGTTACCTCTATTTTTCTTTTTCTTTTTTTGAATAAACGATATTATCTACACTAACGGGGAGCGGGGTAAACTTAGCCTCAAATGGGCTAGCAATAATTTGATTCAAATTCGCCTTTGGTAATAATCGAACCTAAGGCCTCTCAATTACAAGTGAAAAGGAATATCATTAGACCATAATACTAAATAGCTAAAAGTTACCTCTATTTGAATTATAAATAAAATTGTCTATTGTCAAGGGTGAAAATGTCACATCCCGCCCCGGGGGGGACCACTTCCCAAGCCCGCTCCACCACCGTAGCACAACATTGTCCGCTTTGGGCCCCGACCACGCCCTCACGGTTTTGTTTTTGGGAACTCACACGAGAACTTCCCGATAGGTCACCCATCCTGGGAGTACTCTCACGCGCTACTCGCTTAACTTCGGAGTTCCCATAGAACCCGAAGCCAGTGAGCTCCCAAAAGGCCTCGTGCTAGGTAGGGATGGGAATATACATATAAGGATCACTCCCCTGGGCGATGTAGGATGTCACAATCCACCCCCTTTAGGGGCCCGACGTCCTCGTCGGCACACTTGCGACCAGGGTTAGGTTCTGATACCAAATTGTCACATCCCAACCCGGGGGAACCACTTCCCGGGCCCGCTCAACCACCATAGCACGATATTGTCCGCTTTGGGCCCCGACCACGCCCTCACGGTTTTGTTTTTGGGAACTCACACGAGAACTTCCCGATGGGTCACCCATCCTGAGAGTGCTCTCGCGCGCTACTCGCTTCACTTCGGAGTTCCTGTGGAACCCGAAGCTAGTGAACTCCCAAAAGGCCTCGTGCTAGGTAGGGATGAGAATATACATATAAGGATCACTCCCCTGGACGATGTGGGATGTCACAATCCATCCCCCCTTAGGGGTCCGACATCCTCGTCGGCACACTCACAACCAGGGTTAGGCTCTGATACCAAATTATCACATCCCAGCCCTGGGGACCATTTCCCGGGCCCGCTCCAACACCGTAGCACGATATTGTCCACTTTAGGCCCCGACCATGCCTTCACGGTTTTGTTTTGGGGAACTCACACAAGAACTTCCCGATGGGTCACCCATCCTGGGAGTGCTCTCGCGCGCTACTCATTTAACTTCGGAGTTCCCATGGAACCCGAAGCCAGTGAGCCCCCAAAAGGCCTCGTGCTAGGTAGGGATGGGAATATACATATAAGGATCACTCCCCTGGGCGATGTGGGATGTCACAATCCACCCCCCTTAGGGGTCCGACGTCCTCGTCGGCACACTCGCGACCAGGGTTAGGTTCTGATACCAAATTGTCACATCCCAACCCGGGGGAACCACTTCCCGGGCCTGCTCCACCACCATAGCACGATATTGTCCGCTTTGGGCCCCGACCACGCCCTCACAGTTTTGTTTTTAGGAACTCACACAAGAACTTCCAGATGGGTCACCCATCTTGGGAGTGCTCTCGCGCGCTACTCTCTTAACTTCGGAGTTCCCATGGAACCTGAAGCTAGTGAGTTCCCAAAAGGTCTCGTGCTAGGTAGGGATGGGAATATACATATAAGGATCACTCCCCTGAGCAATGTGGGATGTCACAATCCACCCCCCTTAGGGGCCCGACGTCCTCGTCGGCACATTCACAACCAGGGTTAGGCTCTGATACCAAATTGTCACATCCTGGCCCGAGATGGACCACTTCCTGGGCCCGCTCCACCACCGTAGCACGATATTGTCCGCTTTGGACCCCGACCATGCCCTCACGGTTTTGTTTTTGGGAACTCACACAAGAACTTCCCAATGGGTCACCCATCCTGGGAATGCTCTCGCGCGCTACTCGCTTAACTTCGGAGTTCTGATGGAACCCGAAGCCAGTGAGCTCCCAAAAGGCCTCGTGTTAGGTAGGGATGAGAATATACATATAAGGATCACTCCCCTGGGTGATGTGGGATGTCACAATCCACCCCCCTTAGGGGTCCGACGTCCTCGTCGACACACTCGCGACCAGGGTTAGGTTCTGATACCAAATTGTCACATCCCAACCCGGGGGAACCGCTTCCCGAGCCTGCTCCACCACCATAGCACGATATTGTCTGCTTTGGGCCCCGACCATGCCCTCACGGTTTTGTTTTTAGGAACTCACACGAGAACTTCCCGATAGGTCACCCATCCTGGGAGTGCTTTCGCGCGCTACTCGATTAACTTCGGAGTTCCCATGGAACCGGAAGCTAGTGAGCTCCCAAAAGGCCTCGTGCTAGGTAGGGATGGGAATATACATATAAGGATCACTCCCCTGGGCGATGTGGGATGTCACAATCCACCCCCTTTAGGGGCTTGACGTCCTCGTCAGCAGATTCGCGACCAGGGTTAGGCTCTGATACCAAATTGTCACATCCCCGCCCGAGAGGGACCACTTCCTGGGCCCGATCCACCACCGTAGCACGCTATTGTCCACTTTGGACCCCGACCATGCCCTCAAGGTTTTATTTTTGGGAATGATAGGAGCATATTTATGCGACTTAAATGGCTTGTTCTCGTACATTTACGTTATGTTTCTTTAGTTATTTTAGTACTTTAAGCTATTTTCGTGTGTTTGTAGGTCCAAAGGGCTAAAGGAGCAAAAAGATGCATTTTGGAGACTTTTGGAGCACTTTTGGGCTAAGGACGGATAGCTTATGCTTGAAGCCAAAGTGTTGGACGAAATTGAAGACCTAATTGGAGCCAAAGTGTTGGAACCTTGTTCTCTTTAGTTTTAGGACATTTAAACCTTTCCTAATCCCAATCATGCCATGCATAACACACATCCATTCTAACACATTGTCATTGCACATGCATTTCCTTCATTAGTTAACCCACATGCACTTATCACTTATCATCACCACATATCATATCACTTAATCACTTATCACTTATCATCACCACTTAACCACTTATCATATCATAACCACATATCATATCACTTATCACTTATCACTTAACATAACATCCACCTACTTCACCTACAACATCCACTTCACCTACAACATCCACCTACTTCACCTACAACATCCACCTACTTCACCTACAACATCCACTTCACCTACAACATCCACCTACTTCACCTACAACATCCACCTACTTCACCTACAAATGACATAGCCATATGTTCCCTCCACTACTCCTATAAATACCCTTGCATTCATTCATTCAATTCACATCTCATTTCATACACAACACACCACAAACACATCCCTTTCTCTCTTAGCCGTGAGTCTCCCCTTATAATCCAAAAACCATCTTTCCATTTCCATCACTCCTCACTCCATTCCACACTTCCATTCCCCCAAACCAACTATCCTTAGACCTTATGCTACAATAAAGAGGAAGAGAAGAGGGCCTAAACGTTCATACAATTCAAGTTTGAGTTGTTGGAATGTTTAGGTGTTTCTTTGATTTCAATGTTTAATTTTAATTCTCTTTGTTTTGTATGAGGAACTAAACCCCCCTTGGCTAGGGGGGGATTCGAAATATATGTTTATGCTTGCATTTTGATTTGATTACTTCTAATTGCGTTTCATAAGTTGTGGATTCAATTTGTTTAACCGTTTGATTGATAACTTATTTATGAATGTTTATTAAGAATGCGCGCTTAATTTTCATGCATGAATATGACGCTAGAATATAAGTGAGTTTCACCTAATAGTTACGAACTTATATTCACAAGTAGTGGAGGTTGCTTATAAACAATCGCGTTAAACAAATTCTTGGCATAAGTTTCATGCAATCATAGTAACGAATGCCTCGTCAACACTTATAGTTTTCATGATGCTTAATGATTCTTGCTTGTATCTCTATTATGCAATTCATGTAGGGAACTTGTGAGGAATGCTTTGGGTTGTCGTATGCAATCATCCAATTCATTAACTTAAGGAAAACTTGACGGTTAATTTAAGCGGACCTAATTAACCCGGGGTGTTGAGAATTCATGGTTTATTGAAATACAATTGGAAATCATTTTATTATGCAAGTGTAACATGTATGGAGATGAACCCCTTGGCTAGCATCCATTCATTCTATTTTCATCATATTCATATTTACATTCTGCTTTAATTACAATTTGTTCATTTAGTTTAATTTCGTTCAAAACTCAATCCCCCTTTACTTTCTTATTCTTTAGTGCTTAGAATCTGTTTAGTTTATGTTTTAAAGCATTTTGAGTTTTTGGTTTGTCTTAGTGTTTTAAACTTTAGTTTTGCATTCTTTGAGTCTAGGATAGCGTTTTATATTGTTTTTACGTTTTTGTGTCAGTTTCCAAGAGATTTGCAATCCCTCCTAATCCCCGGTCCAGAACGATCCCTACTTGCATACTTACTACAATTGACAAAAAGAGGGTTTAATTTGTGTGCGTATAAATAACGCATCAAATTTTGGCGCCGTTGCCGGGGATTAGCAACTTTGCTAATCTCTTGGATTGTTTTATTTTCGTTTGTGTATATATATTTTTTTTTTTTAGTTTTATTTTAGACGCAAGACATGGCACTTGATAGTGCTTCTCTTTTGTCACAGCTTATGGAAGAGTACCAAACGCAAAGAGTTGGTACATTTGATCATAATCAATCAAGGAACGACGTGTTTTCCAATACTTACAATTCCGATTGGAGTGATCATTCAAACTCTATATGGTGGGAACCTCAACATATTCAACAAGAAGGATATTGGCAGCCTTATGAGGAGTTCTATACAACGCCTATGCAGCCACCACAACCTCATATTCAATATGCCCAACCAAATTTAAGTTCGTCAATAGATTATAATCAAAAGCTTAATGAATTACTTTGTTTGGTGCAGGGCTCACAAAACCAAGTCGAGGAGACTCAACAAGGAGAATATTGGCAACCATATGAGGAGTTCTATACAACGCCTATGCAGCCACCACAACCTCATATTCAATATGCCCAACCAAATTTAAGTTCGTCAATAGATTATAATCAAAAACTTGATGAATTAATTTGTTTGGTGCAGGGCTTACAAAATCAAGACAATGAGGCTCAACAAGAAGGATATTGGCAGCCGTATGAGGAGTTCTATTCAACGCCTATGCAGCCACCACAACCTGCCCAAAGTAATGTAGGTAATTCAAATGATAATGATACGATTTTTCAATTACTTACTACTCTGGAAAAGCAAATTGGGCAGATAGCGGAGTTCGAAGGACAATTTTGCGACCAAGGCGAACTCCCTAGTTCAACCATTGCAAATCAGAAGGGAGAATTTGAAACCACCAATGCTATCATGTTGAGAAGTGACAAGGAGGTTGGAACGGACCCTCAACCATCAAAATCAAATCACAAGGAAGAGGAATACACCCAACCCACGGAAAGGGTGGAAACACCTTTACCGGAGGCACCTATTGCTCCTATGCCATCTAATACAGGTATGGTTGTTCCAAATTTCATTATTTTTAATCCCGTTCCAACAAGTATCCCTATTCCTTGCAGATTCATGACTTCCAAGGAAGAAGAAGGTGAGAAAGACATCTTGGAAGTCCTTCCAAAGGTGACAAGTAAGGAATGTCATGAATTCATCAAAGAGGACGTTCTTGAAACCAAAAAATCCAAAGAAGTTAAATTTGATGACATTGGACAAGTCATAACCATCATTTGCAATCTGGCCAAGTCCAATATCCCTGAAACTTTCAAAGGAGTGGTGTTTGTCATTGAGTTCTTGTCGGACAAAACAAGTAAGTTTTCTTTTCCAAATTCCATTAGATTTTATACTAACTTACTATTTTTTTTGAATCAGGCACCTACACTAGAATTCAAACCAATGCCGGTTCACTTCAAGTATCACCTTCCATTCAAGGACCAATTCCATGCCGTTTGATTTTATTTATGTTCATAAAAAAAAAAAAAAAAAAAAAAAAAAAAAAAAAAAAAAAAAAAAAAAATATACTAAACATGGAGAAAGATGGAGCTTCACAAAGGTTGTTTACGTGAAGCCCCACTACGAGGCGTCGGAGCGGAAGGCATAGAAGTGGAAGGCATAGAAGCAGGAGGCATCGGAGCGGAAGCCATCGGAGCAGAAGGCATCGGAGCGGAAGGCATCGGAGCGGGAGCATTCCAGGCCCCAATACTTGGCCAAACGCTGGACGAGCCAGGAAAAATGTGCCTCTGGAAGTAAGCCGAAAGCCTTTGACGGTCACTTTGACGGTCACTTTGCATTCGAACATTGGATTCTTGCAGCTCATCAAGCTTCCTCTTCATGCCCGTCGAATAGTTGTTTGCAAGCACATGCAAACTTCTATTCTCATACTTCAGCTGCTTGATCTCTTGCTTGAGACTTTCCACCTCAGCCATCAATGATTCCACCTGACGGGAGCGGGCAAGCAGGCGTTGGCCCATGTTGGACACAGAACTCGCACACTGAACACTAAGTGCGAGGGATTCTTGAACGGCCAACTCATCGGACCGTCCTGACAGCAGCCTACTATCTTTTGGAGTAAGGAGGTTCCTAGCTACTATTGTAGCTGTTGTGGCGTCCTGCATCACAGAGTCTTCACCTGAAAGAGGACCGTTAGAAGATAAGAAAGAAGGGCGCCATACGTTACCTTGACGCGGCGCGCCCGTATCACTGCTAAGGCTCAATTCCAAGCTAAGGTTCGATGGGTTTGCCATTTTTCAAAAGTGTTCAAAGAGAAGGGGTGGATGGAGTTAAATTTCAAAGGGCCGGAGACGATGTTCAAGAATGGGAATTCTTCAGAGTGTGTTTGTTGTGGTGATCGATAGCTCAATAAAAAAGCCAAGGCGACGCGTCCACCAATTCAAAAAGCCGGAATTTCCGGCGTAATTTAGGCGACGCTTTCTCAGCTTTTCAGAAGACGTGTTCAACTTTGTCAAAAGAGTTCTTCTTTTCAGACAACACGTGGAGGCCATCATCGCAACTACACATCTTTAGCCGACAAGCGCAAAGTTCGGCGACGCTTTCTCAGCTTTTCAGAAGACGCGTGCAGCTTTGTCAAAAGGAGCCGCATCTGCACTACCACGTGTCGTTCAGAAAGCGAAGGGGCGTCGTTCAGAAATCGAAGGGGCGCCTGCTCAGAAATCGAAGAGGCGTGTTCAGAGATCGAAGAGGCGCCATTATTTCAAAAAGCCGGATTTGCGGGATCAAAACGTTTGTCGACAAAGGTAAAAAGTACCACCACTTGATATTATCTCTATATATGTCGACCTTCGTCTTTTATGGCAGGGCAAACCTGAAGAAAATGCCCAACTCTCCCTCACCTCTGAGGGCGCACTCCCAGCAACGCCTTTTGAAATACTCGATTTTTTCTCCCCCAAAGAAGATACCAGATACCGGGAGTACAGATGAGGCAAAAAGAAACGGTCGATCGAAGCATGTGGAGACAACCACAACAAATACATGTGCTGCTTCATTCGCCGTTTCTTCAAAAGCAAAGGTATCTCATATCATCAAGGTCAAAAGCAAAAGTATCTCATATCATGCTCTTTCCCTGTCTTTTTCTTTGTCCTTGTTCTTACTCGCATGGCAAAGTGAAAGAAGCAATCAGCCGGCACTTGGAGTCAGTCTTCCGATCTGGATCCGACTGCCTGGAATTTATTCCTGATTGCTTACCTAGCGTTGCTCTCGAGTAGTCATCTTCAACGGTTGATACACTTCCAGAGAAGGGACCACTCCTGCAAAGATTGAACAAAGAAACAGATAAAAGGGGAAAGCTCAGACCTCCGGGGGAGACCAAAAGAATCCTGCTGCCCAGTTCAAGAGTAGCACAAAGGAAAATCAACGATGGGAGGAAACCAGTTCAAGAATGAGCCTGTGGAATCAACAACATCAAAGCCTCAATGCAATCAACAAGGAGAAGATGGAATTTACATTCCACAACCAGATTTGCGTCTCTAAACTCTTCTCTTTGTTATTTACATTCTGCCATGTTTAGTATGTTTAAGTTTTTTTTTTTTTTTTTTGTGAGTTTACTTATGTTTTGTGTGAATCTATGCTTAAAACATTGAGGACAATGTTTGATTTAAGTGTGGGGGGGTAACTAAAGTGTTTTGATGCAAATTCGTAGGGTTTTATCCACCATAACTTCTAATGTTGTTCCTTGCTGTTTTAAGGTGTTTTTAAGTTGTTTTAGAGTGTTTTAGTGTGTTTTGTTTTATAATTCGAAAATCCCATAAAAATTTGAAAAATTGTTTTGAAAAACCCAAAAAGAGTTGTTTTAAAAATCGTTTTTGTGTGTTTGTGTCTTAGGGTACCTTCCAACACAATGATAAGGATTTGGTTTATAATTGCATGACGGTTAGAAAGAGTTATAAACATAGAGAAAAGTTTGATTTACTCTTGGTATATGCTTGGTTATGGTTATAATGTATGACTTCACATGCAATCATAAAAGAAAAATTCGTTTTTGTAACATGCTTGAAGGAAGAAACTCAAACAAACGCTACATCCCTGTGAGACTCGAGCCATTACTTTCTTTGGAGAGTTATTTTCTGTGATTCTTTATTTTCTAAAGTTGTTGCATGATCTCATTATTCCTTGCTTGGTTGCTACTTAGAAGGCAATTGTATCATGATAGAACTAAATGCTAGAACTCATGCCCATTTCATTCAAAGCATGTTATTGATTTGCATAACATATATCAAGATGAAGTTGTGTAGTTGCCATCATAGCCAAATAGCCTTACTTCCTATATTTCGTATATATTGTAAGTCTTAACCCCGTTGAGCCTCGTTTAGCCTATTTTCTTTGCTAACCACATCACCCCTTACCTAGCCTAGATTAGGATCATCTGTACCCTTGTTCTTGAAGCATAGTAAGCATGACGGAAAATGAATTCCTTTTGAGTTACATTATGCAAGAAAATGAGTGTGGGGGAGTGAAAGTTTGTTCTTAAGTTTATATATATGTTTTGAGATTCAAAAAAAAAAAAAAAAAAAAAAAAAAAAAAAAAAAAAAAAAAAAAAAAAAAAAAAAAAAGGAGTGAAAATAAGTAAGGATGAACTCACAAGCGTTGATGGTTGAAGAAAGGATCCAAAAAAGTTGAATATGGCCCTAAGTTTTGTGTGATTCCCCCTTGGGTGTTCAAAGTTGATTTTTGCGTTCTAAAGGGAATTCTAAATGTCTAATTCATTACTTTGCTCACTATTGCTTAAAGAACCTTTGTTTTCCGTACTCCTTCTTTGTTATCCAAACACCCCAAGCCCCATTATAACCCGTGACTTCAATCTTAAGTGTTATGTATTTCAATTGTGGAGTTTGAACTTGGTATGAGCTTATGGTGTCACTGGTTCTCGCGTCTAAGTAGTAGCATTCCATTCATGAGATCATATCTAAACATGCTTATTAACTCCAGAAAATGCTTTCCTTATTATAACATATGTGAGTGTTCGTCTACATGTTTACATCAATCTTCTCACATATACCTAGTGTAGGGTGTGTAGTCAGAAAATCTGTGTGAAAAACGAGAGTACATCTAGTAAGAAATTGAGGGAATTCTCTAAGGCATGTTACTACATTCAAAACATGGTTTTAAATGCTTAATTGTGAACTAGTATGTGGTGACTATGAGTAAGAATGTACTTAAGTGTAAAGATGGCTCAAATCTGTGAGAATAATGATTTTTAATTTGTCATGTGCATTGGAAGTCCCTGATACGATTGTTGGAAGGTGTAGGTTGTGTTTTGTTCTTTTTGTTTTCTTTTTCTGTTTTGCTCGAGGACTAGCAAAAGCTAAGTGTGGGGGTATTTGATAGGAGCATATTTATGCGACTTAAATGGCTTGTTCTCGTACATTTACGTTATGTTTCTTTAGTTATTTTAGTACTTTAAGCTATTTTCGTGTGTTTGTAGGTCCAAAGGGCTAAAGGAGCAAAAAGATGCATTTTGGAGACTTTTGGAGCACTTTTGGGCTAAGGACGGATAGCTTATGCTTGAAGCCAAAGTGTTGGACGAAATTGAAGACCTAATTGGAGCCAAAGTGTTGGAACCTTGTTCTCTTTAGTTTTAGGACATTTAAACCTTTCCTAATCCCAATCATGCCATGCATAACACACATCCATTCTAACACATTGTCATTGCACATGCATTTCCTTCATTAGTTAACCCACATGCACTTATCACTTATCATCACCACATATCATATCACTTAATCACTTATCACTTATCATCACCACTTAACCACTTATCATATCATAACCACATATCATATCACTTATCACTTATCACTTAACATAACATCCACCTACTTCACCTACAACATCCACTTCACCTACAACATCCACCTACTTCACCTACAACATCCACCTACTTCACCTACAACATCCACTTCACCTACAACATCCACCTACTTCACCTACAACATCCACCTACTTCACCTACAAATGACATAGCCATATGTTCCCTCCACTACTCCTATAAATACCCTTGCATTCATTCATTCAATTCACATCTCATTTCATACACAACACACCACAAACACATCCCTTTCTCTCTTAGCCGTGAGTCTCCCCTTATAATCCAAAAACCATCTTTCCATTTCCATCACTCCTCACTCCATTCCACACTTCCATTCCCCCAAACCAACTATCCTTAGACCTTATGCTACAATAAAGAGGAAGAGAAGAGGGCCTAAACGTTCATACAATTCAAGTTTGAGTTGTTGGAATGTTTAGGTGTTTCTTTGATTTCAATGTTTAATTTTAATTCTCTTTGTTTTGTATGAGGAACTAAACCCCCCTTGGCTAGGGGGGGATTCGAAATATATGTTTATGCTTGCATTTTGATTTGATTACTTCTAATTGCGTTTCATAAGTTGTGGATTCAATTTGTTTAACCGTTTGATTGATAACTTATTTATGAATGTTTATTAAGAATGCGCGCTTAATTTTCATGCATGAATATGACGCTAGAATATAAGTGAGTTTCACCTAATAGTTACGAACTTATATTCACAAGTAGTGGAGGTTGCTTATAAACAATCGCGTTAAACAAATTCTTGGCATAAGTTTCATGCAATCATAGTAACGAATGCCTCGTCAACACTTATAGTTTTCATGATGCTTAATGATTCTTGCTTGTATCTCTATTATGCAATTCATGTAGGGAACTTGTGAGGAATGCTTTGGGTTGTCGTATGCAATCATCCAATTCATTAACTTAAGGAAAACTTGACGGTTAATTTAAGCGGACCTAATTAACCCGGGGTGTTGAGAATTCATGGTTTATTGAAATACAATTGGAAATCATTTTATTATGCAAGTGTAACATGTATGGAGATGAACCCCTTGGCTAGCATCCATTCATTCTATTTTCATCATATTCATATTTACATTCTGCTTTAATTACAATTTGTTCATTTAGTTTAATTTCGTTCAAAACTCAATCCCCCTTTACTTTCTTATTCTTTAGTGCTTAGAATCTGTTTAGTTTATGTTTTAAAGCATTTTGAGTTTTTGGTTTGTCTTAGTGTTTTAAACTTTAGTTTTGCATTCTTTGAGTCTAGGATAGCGTTTTATATTGTTTTTACGTTTTTGTGTCAGTTTCCAAGAGATTTGCAATCCCTCCTAATCCCCGGTCCAGAACGATCCCTACTTGCATACTTACTACAATTGACAAAAAGAGGGTTTAATTTGTGTGCGTATAAATAACGCATCAGGGAACTCACACAAGAACTTCCCGATGGGTCACCCATCCTAAGAGTGCTCTCGCGCGCTACTCGTTTAACTTCGGAGTTCCCATGGAACCTGAAGCCAGTGAGCTCCCAAAAGGCCTCGTGCTAGGTAGGGATGGTAATATACATATAAGGATCACTCCCCTGGACGATGTGGGATGTCACAAAAAATAATTTGCTTGGTTCACTAAAATTAAGGTTTTAGTTTAGATTATCAGCCAAAATTATGAAAATAATTAAATGAGAAAAATCAATATAAAAATTATATTTTCGACTGAGAGTTAAAAATATATCATCGCAAAAAATAGATGTTGTATGGAAAGTATTTTCGACGGTCAGTTAAGTATTTGCGACTATATGATGTTGAAAATAAAATAATTTTGCCATTTTGAAAATTTATTTCCAACAAAATAATTAGTAACTACGAGCCACATGTGTCAAAAATGAAGCATTTTCGATGGCCAGTCAGAAGGAAAAAAAAAAAAAAAAAAAGAATTTCCGATGGGGCAATTTTCAACACCTAGCGAGGGTGTTATCACTTATATCCGACAGCAGAATGTGTTTTTCGACTGCATTTGACCTTCGCAAATGACCTTTTTTCTTCTAGTGAGTTATGAGACAATTATGGCATGATCGTACATATTTATAACTGCTCATCATACATATGGGTCAGGACCAAATTCACATGTACGTTCACATCGCATCGTTACACTCACTACGGACCCATTGTAGATGCCTTCCTGTACAAATTTGCAATAGGCAACTAGGACTCGTATGTGATGCCCTTAGCACCAGCTTCTCGTGTATGTAGTATTTGAGCATCAATTATTATACCCAGCATGTTCCATGTAGCTACTTTCTGCTTGGGGTTGTGTATCTGCATATTTGTAATGAGCATTCCACTTTATATAGTTTGAGATGTTGTCGTTTACCATACATTTGAATATTTGGATTTATGATAATCGATGTTCATACTATTACATCTTACCTATGATGAGAATATTTTTACTCTTATTGCACTTGCATCTGTAATCTAACATTACATTTACATCCAGCACTGTGCACTCTCACCAACAGTTATAGGCTTCCGTTTTAATTTATTCACACTTTTACTCAACATTTTCATAACATAACTTCAGCACCTTCGGAGTATCAGCAATCACGCTTAACTTCGGTATCCACAAGGATATTTGGGTAAGGGTTTGTCAGAAACATAATTTAACAAGCATCAATTGCAAAATTGAAAATCTTCTTGTGCTTCATGCGGACCTCACATCATGCAACCATTATTGTGCTAATTAAGAAACAAACATGAAGTAATGGGCCTACAACTATTATTATCGTTTCCTAATATGGCGACTATCCAAATGTTTTCACATTAGTTGGAATTTTAAGATTTTTTTTATTTTTTTATTTTTTTATTTTTTTTTATTTTTTTCCACCCCACCCCACCGCAGGCCTCGAACCTGGGAAATTAGATTAACACTAGAAAATAGCCCACGCATTGCTGCAGGACTTCAATGTACCAACCTTAACTGTATGAATACGACACATTTAACTTGAATAAATTAAACATAATCATGAATGAACAAAGAGATAGATGAGTTAAAGAGGTCGGTAAGATAAGCAGCTTGGTTATACATTCAACAGAGCTGATATGAAAAGACATCATACAATTAACATGATAAAGTTGAACGTTCTTGATTACAAAAGATGTGGTTGCAAAAAATCCTCTGTTTCCATAAGAAACAGAAGCAACATGCAGTTCACACATATATTGCCTCTGAAGTTAAGATTGCAAAATATATGTCCTACAGGCCAGCCGCCTGTTTTAGCAGTTAACAAAAAACATTAAAAGTATTCCATTTTTGTTTCAGCAGCTAAGCTTTCAAGCACTAATGTTCAATGAAAAAAAAAAAAAAAAATTCGGGACGCCTATTTCCATAAGAAACAGAAGCATGATGCAGTCCACACATATTTTGCCCTTGCAACTAAGGTGGCAAAATATATGACCTGTAGGCCTGACACCTTTCAGCAGTTAACAAAAAACAAAAAAACTGTTCCATTGTTGTTTCAGCAAATTTTCAAGGACATGGTGGTAACTCCAAGAAAACAAAATGTTGGAAGATATAAAAACAGGGCTAATTTCAAGCATAAACTATCTCTGAAAAATTAATACCTCAAGTTTGTTTCCCCAATCTACACCATAAATATTACTTAAAATTAACAAGCCTTAGACAACAAACTGAGGAAGCTCCTTGAAAAAATCTACAGTGCTATAAAACACCCCAATAAGAATAATAAAATAAGATGCCAAGAATTCATGAGCAGCTAATTATAAGCTAAAGGAAAGACGGTCTAGTGCCTAAGAACCAAGGAAGTGAAACTTTTCTTGTTATATATGGATATGCATGCTATAAGAAAGATTTATTCTCCCATGTAGTAGGCTGTTCTCTGTAATCTTAAGCTAACCCAAGTAGACTAATTATAATTATGCAAAATATATATAAACCTGACTTTTTTAGACTGGGATTCGAAAGAATCAATACCTTGGCATATAATTGTCTTCAATAATGACTGCAAGATCATCTTTCTAGCCATGCAACAAATCCAAATTGAGCACCCTTGCATAATCTTGGGCTTACATTATGGAAAACAGAAGCACCGCCAACGTTTAGAACAATCAACGTTACATGCCAACATCATTAGAGAGTGAACAATTAGGACCATTTTTTCTGTCCAGCCATTTTAGTTCGCCTAACTCTATGTAATTGCTTCTAATAACAGAATATTCTGATTGATATGGACAGCATAGTTACTCTAAAAAAAGGCTAGAATCATTCATACCTGCCAAAACCCAGAGTAATCTGGTTCAAGATGTGAGAGACCATTTATTTCTGTATAACCATCAGAAGTCTCACTCATCTGCCTCCCAATCCCCTCCAATTATCCAACAGATGTGTAAATGAAACAATGAAAATATATGGGAACTCAAAACTCAAGTGACCTTTCTTCTTGCATGAGAACTCAAATTCAAAACTCAAAATTAAGTCTCATAAAAAGTATAAAGTATAAAGCCATCTTATTTTTTCACCACATAAACAACAAATCACAAACGTAACTGTACACCCAGATAAAAAATTATTCAAATTCAGATAAAATTCGCATGAGTCGTCCAGAATCAGAATTATATTAACATTTTTCATCCCTGGTTTACATTCCTGCTTACAACTATATTACACTTCTAAACTATCTTGGTTGTCACTTCAGAACTGCCGTCTTTTATTTTTCATGATATACATGCTTCTCTGTTACAAATTGGAAAAATAAAAGTTGTTAATGTAAATGAATAACAGTTTTAGTGAAGAGAGTGATTTTCCTAATAAATAATTGAGTAAATTTTTGTGGTACTCAAATGCATTTAATAAGATTCATTAAAATAAAAATTGCAAGCTACCTTTTATTGTTGGTCAGCAACCTTCTACAAACTTTATTTTGGTGCCAGCACAAACAGTCACAACCTTCGTAAATAACAATTGACAAAAACCTGTCCGGATTCAAGATAAATCTTCAATGACAGTCATGATAAAATCTGCCATTCTTCTAGTAGCATTCTTGCAATAAATAAAAAAGAAAAAGACAACCATTGAGTTGCTTTACTTCCAAATTCAACTCATCCACCATACATAAAAACAACTAGAGGGAGGAAATAAAAAAAAATCCTAAAACATAAAATTTCCAGTGCATGCACCACGTAGCTCCATATACGGTTATATCACTCCTAAAATCAACTTATGCAGAACTATACACCATAAACATTCTCAAAGATACAATGTCCGGCTTGTATACTACTCAGACGACATAATCCATCGAAAATTAATCTGCAAGAAGAATAAAGAAAATTTACCCTAACAGCACCATTAAAAAAATGGGAATCCTGGAGATATTTTTGTTCAACCTGAATGGAAAATCAACAGAATTTCAAATTTCAAACAGTGAGCATTTTTCAAACCCAAAATTGAATCATCACAAAACGAATTCAGTGCAACCATTATGCCCAAGGGAAATTTATTGTAACAAAATTCAAATGGATAGCAATCATGTCCGTGGATAACTATGACTTTTCTTATAACTTGACAGGTCCAATCCCAAATTCTGTCATTTTCCTAAAGATGTTCCAATTTCGCAAAATCTTAAATCCAACTACATTTCTCATTGAGCAAAAATGGCCACGTATGAGAACCAAAACAAAGCCTTGAAGGGGGGAAGAAGAAAGCTACAAAAAAAAAACTGAGTAAAGGTACTGTTCGGCTTCTGCAATAATGATTTACCTAACAAAAGTTTCCATTTTGTTGGGGGTTTAGGCACTGGCAGCTGTAGAAAGCAATAGAATATGTCATTGGTGGGCAGATGTTATGCTTAAGAATACAATAGCAACTCCTAATTCGATTACAGAAAAAAACCAACAGCATCAATAGCCTTTTTGCATACACTAACATTTTAGTCAACCAATTTACATGATAAGAACTGTAAATTGGCTTCGCGACAAAAGGGGATCGACTAAAATCTCGACAATTACCTGAAAATACCATTCTACTTCTTTTCAATTGTGAAGCATTCTGCATGTATTCACTATCAAATACTTATACACATGATCAAACCTGTCAAAACAACATCGTTTGACAACCATCATAAAAAATACACCCAAAATTAAAATTAGTAATAAGAAACTAAAATAAAAGCAAGAAAAATAAAAATTGAAAATTGATAGGACTTACAAATGCCCATCTTTTCTTACTTCAAGAAAACTACTCAAGAAACACTGAGATAAAGAGTTCCAAAAATAAGAAATATAAGCATTTTTCCAACTTACTGAGTCTCCTACCAAAAAAATGAAATATTAATGTTGCATAATAGAAGAGAAAACAACAGTAGATTTCTTTTATGCACTGCTTTTTTTCCAACTTACCCCAATATAATAGCATTCCACAACATTATATTGTTATCCTGGGGCACCTCGCTAATCCCTGTAGGTGGGTCCTGTTGCAGCCTCTTGAAGTCTCTCATCAGCCTCTTCCTTGCAAGTCCCGTCATTGCTAATTTGCTACCACCCATATATTCATGAACCCAATTTAATAAACCGTATTGTAAGATTAACTATGCATTGAGCGAAAACCAATTTCAATTTTTTTTCCAATGCCTGCCAAAACATCAAAAGCCACATTTCTACACCATATTGCACACAAAAGATATTGGGACAACTCATTTGCGCAACTTAAAACACATAATTACCAATACAAATACTTTAAAGTACGACATAGATAGCTTCAGCTGAGCTACATATAGACAAATTCAAAATTCAAGACTTGAAATCGGGCTCAAAAACTGGAAATTTCACTTCAATTAAGCAGCTTTTCAAAAACTGTAGTCTTGAGTTTTCTCAGACAGTAGCAGATTTTCCATAGCTGATTTCAGTAACCCCAAATCAATTTAAAATTAAAATAAATAGATTTAAATTCCAAATTGGGCATGAAATTACTTGCCTTGAGTAGGGAAGGTTTTACAAAACGCCGCCTTTGGAGACCCTGCCTTTGAGCGGCTGCGGCGCCTGGTATGGCAGTGCGAGACAGAGAGAGAGTTTGAGAAGCAGTGATTAATTTTTTGGATGAGAGAAACGGAATGAAGCAGAAGACTCGAGAAGAGGCATCTTCAACGATGATGAACGCTCTACAAAAAAAATCCCCAAAATCACAAAAAGGAAATTTGAACACAAAATCCATTTGTAAATCCAAAATCACAAAAATGAAATTCAAACAAAACAGAAAGGAAATTAAGAGAGAAAGGGAGAATAGAGAGAGAGATCGAAGTACCGTTAGTTAAAGAGTGGACGACGTCCGTTTTCGGCGCACAGTAATCCCTGAAGATCTCTTCCGCCGTTGGCGGACTCGAGCCCATCTCCCTGCTCCTCTCCTTCATCTCACCGACGCTCTCGAGTTACAGAAATGGAGGTCAGTTTGTGTGGTTCGGTTTTAGGAAGCCGGAGTCGATGCTATTCCAGAGATGGTGTTGTGGCTGCTAGGGTTTGAGTAGGAGAGAGAGAGGAAGAGTGAGAGATGAGAGGAGAGCGCACGCTTGTAACCCAGCAATCCGTGCCAAACCAAACGGACAAAATTACCCTCCCAAACCAGCCCCATTTGGCTGGTATTGTTGTAAATAGTATGAAATCGAGTGGCTCCGTGCTGAGCCATATGGACAAATCACCCTCTGAACTTTTGAGAATTACCCTCCCAATCCAGCCTAATTTGGCTGGCATTTTTGCAAATGGAATGAAATCGAGTGGCATTTTCTTGACTGTAGCCATGAACAGGCGAATTCCCCTCAACTTCAGAACAGATAATGTCAGGTAAAATTAAAATCATGTTGGCGTCCGACGCACGTTTAGAAATAGGAAAATAGCATACAATTAGTGTTATGAAGTCCACTTCGGCATTACAATTCGAGTCCCATGATATATTAGTAACCAAATCACATTTACAAGGAAATATTCTTTCTGTATAATTTTATGGTATCATATTAAAACTGTTTAAAAGTATTTATCTTAGCATACTATATGGTTAAATTTTGATTTTCTTCTTTAATATATGACCCAAAACAAACATATAATTAGATGTGCGATTTTAAAGACGCAATGAAAAAAAAATCTAACAACCAAAAATTACACAATTCTATTCATATATCACTAGTATGAAAAACAATAGTATAAATGTACCCTATAAACAATATATACAGATCCTTTAACAAGAGGGATCCCCATTTTTCAAAAAAATAGGGACATCCTCTTGATCGTTAGATTGGCTTTAATGAAATTGTGTGATTGAGATTAAATCACAAGCCACACAATCTCAATCACGCAATTTCATTAAATCCAATATAATAGTCAAGAGGGTATTCCCATTTTTTTTGAAAAATAGGGATCCCTCTTGTTAAATGATCTGTGTGACATCCCACATCGCCCAGGGGAGTGATCTTTATATGTATATTCTCATCCCTACCTAAGCGAGGCCTTTTGGGAGATCACTGGTTTCGGGTTCCGTGGGAACTCTGAAGTTAAGCGAGAAGGAGGCTAGAGCAATCCCATGATGGGTGACCCACTGGGAAGTTGCTCATGAGTTCCTAAAAAACAAAACCGTGAGGGAATGGTAAGCCCAAAGCGGACAATATCGTGCTACGGTGGTGGAGCGAGCCCGAGAAGTGATCCACCCCGGGCCGAGATGTGACATCCCACATCGCCCAGGGGTGTGATCCTTATATGTATATTCTCATCCCTACCTAGCGCAAGGTCTTTTGGGAGCTCATTGGCTTCGGGTTCCATGGGAACTTCGAAGTTAAGCGAGTAGCGCGCGAGAGCATTCCCAGGATGGGTGACCCATCGGGAAGTTCTCGTGTGAGTTCCCAGAAACAAAACCGTGAGGGCGTGGTCGGGGCCCAAAGCGGACAATATCGTGCTATGGTGGTGGAGCGGGCCCGGGATGTGACAATTTGTATATATATATATATTAAAAGTTAGAGAGATAACTTTTGCTAGGGACATGAGCGAAGTAGGTGCAAAATATCATACTGTTTAGTTTCGTAACTATAACACAAAAGGATTGCAGGTAAAAAGATGAATGGAGGGATACTAATATTATTGCTTTCACTTCTTTTCTTTGCTATGTATTGTGATTACACACGGAATGCTATTTATATAGAGCCACATCCGTGAAGGTTTACAAAAAATGAAATGATTGTCTTTTGAAAAACCTAACATATCAACAACAACACAACTATTCTCAAGCCTTCCTCACTATTAGCTAAAGCATGTAGGCATATATTTCTCCAATTTTTACGACAATATATGAAATTCCAAAACCCACCAAACTGACCAAACAAAAAATAAAAATAAAACTAAAAAATAAAAATGAAAAAGACATTTTATCTAAAGTTTTACTACAGTACAAGTAATGATATGTATTGTTACTTATTTAAATTTAATGGATTGCTTGCTCAAATCATTTGTACTGTACTCGTATCATATATATCACACACAAGTCTTGTGATAAGAAAAAATAGAACACCTTTTAGGAGTATTAATATCGTCACATGAATTGTAAATGCATGAAAGTGATGCACCAAAAAATCTGTGGTTCCTAATGGAATAGGTAACAAAGCAACTTTGCCGCCCATTGCCACTAAACCACCACCCAAGATGATGGCGGCTATAAAGGTCTAAATCAGGGCTTAGAAGCTCAAAAAGTAAAACACTAAACCAATCCACA
The DNA here is from genome assembly GCF_041283825.1 of Pyrus communis. Classification (NCBI taxonomy): domain Eukaryota; kingdom Viridiplantae; phylum Streptophyta; class Magnoliopsida; order Rosales; family Rosaceae; genus Pyrus; species Pyrus communis. The sequence goes on along the minus strand of NC_142570.1, from coordinate 16,662,595 downwards.
AGGAGTATGATCTCCACACACCCCATTTTACTTCTCACACATCTTTTTAATTTTCGGCTATTGGATCGGATGAATTGAAGAAGATAAACGGACAAAAATTATCAAGGGTGTATGAGAAGTAAAATGCGGTGTATGGATAACACATCCCATCCACAAAACACCCGGCATGCCCTTCTCCCCCTCTTCTTCTTTATTTGGCAAATCTCTTTTCAAAATTTCCCTCCTCCACCGCAACCCCAACCACCAACCCTTGTTATATTAAAAGGAAAACTAATGAAAATAGCTTGAAAACTTTGAGTTTTAATGATAAGGACAAAATAAAGGGTAAAGTGAATAATACCAGAATTGACTTTTTAGTGTAAAAATGTGGTTTTTCATTAAAGTGAATAGTACCGTAGGCTTTTCGTCAAAACTCCCTATATTAAAACCCCTCCACCCCCAAAATCCCCAATTTTTTTTCCCAAAACCTTTGATTTTCTCACCAACCAAACTAACAAACAAAAACAAAACCATCACAACAATCTCCCCTACATGTCTCCCATTCCTTTCCCACAATCCAATCCCCCACCCACAAACCTTAACCCTAATTTTCCCTCCTGAAAAACAAAAGAGTGGAAATTAGGGTTTTTGGAGAATTGGGCAATTGATGTGAAAATTAACTTGACACACAAATTAAACCCTATTTGTGACAATTGCAGTATATATGCAAGTAGGGATCGTTCTAGACCGGGGATTAACTAGGGATGCTAATCAACACAAATAAGACTCAAAAACACTAAACTAAACTCTATAGACTCAAAACTAACTTAAAACACTCAAAATAGCAACAAATAATAAAAAAGACTCAATTCTAGACCTAACAAGTGATTTTGACGAAAATAAAACTTAACTTGACTCAAAAGACTAAAAGAAAACAGATTTTGACTCAAATAACAAAACTAAATGAAAAGGGGATTGTTTTTGACGAATTTAAAACTTAAAATAGAAACTTTGTATAAAACACTTTGCAAAAACGAGTTTAGGTGAATTAAATGGGTGAAAGGCTAGTTAGAGGGTCCTTCTCCACACATGACATATGCATATAAACCAATTTCCAGTTACTATTCCTTTAGACTATGAATGACAACACTCCAAGTTAATTGCATCGCACAATCATCCACCAAATTTTCCTTATTTCATTGAATTAGATGGAATACGCATTGCAACCAAATTATTCTCAAGTTCCCTATATGAAACGCATGATAGAGATACATATCAAAAGTCATTAAGTTCTCTGAAAATCATAAGCATTGACAAGGCATTCACCACTATAAAACACATGAGACTCATACCAAGGATTTACTTAACACGATTGTAACTAGCAACCTCCACTACTTGTGAATATAAGTGAATAACTATTACGTGAAACTCCCTTATACTCTAGCATCAAATTCATGCATGCAAATTAAGTGTCGACCCTCAACCAACATACATAAACAAGTTTTGATAACTTAGATAAGCAAATCACATCAAGACTCAAGAAACAATAACTGGATATAATCAATTCATATAAAACATATAATCATGGCTTCGAATTCACCTCTAACTAAAAAGAAATTAGTTCCACATGTTCATCATAATTAAAAACCAAATTAACATAAACATTGAACTAAAACAAAGGACAGAATACACTTAGAAACACTCCACACTCCAATGGCAAATTCTGAACCCTCCTTGGATGGCAGATTGCACAAGTCTTGTTCTCATTCCTTCCTTCCTTGTGGCACTAGGGTGATGTGGTGTGAATTGTGGTGTTTGATGGCTGAATGTATGAATGAATGAATGGGTGAATGGATGGATTGAATGGTGCGGCATAGGGTTGTTTTTATAGGCTAATTTATGCACAATTTCTGAAGGAAAAGGATTGCACAATCCAATGGGAAAAGGTTTCATAAACAGTATGTGTGACGATGTGCGGGTTTTTTTAATTTTTTTAATATTAAAATTATGTCTTTTTCATTAAAATTTAAGTTCTTTTGTCCTTTTCATTAAAGTTTAAGGGTTTTTCATTAAAATTTGTCTTTTTCATTAAATAAAGAATAGCATGATTTTTGGTTAAAATAAACTTAGTCCAAGCCCTTTTCATGAAAGTTCCCTAAAATATGTAGTATATTATCGTGTAATAGCCCGTTCCTAAAAATTATGATTTTTATAATTTTAATAAGTGAAGTTACGAAGATGCCCTTTGAGGCAAAGCGTTGACTTTTGTTCACTGCCTTGTCGTGTTATGTAAGGTTCATTTTGTTGGCATATTCTTGTAGTACCCATTGCTACGGACGCATGGGCGCAAACAGGGCGTGATTTGGAGTTATAACGGAAGAGTTATTAACGTTTAAAGTTAGGGATATTTTGGTAATTTTATTTAACTTGGAAGGCTCCAAATTTCTAGAGCAGAGATCTGTGAGGTCACGTGTGTGGTTGGGATGGAAGGAAAGAAAGAAATGGACGGCTGGGATGAGAAGGAGAGAAGAGAAAGGAGGAAAGGAGGGAAGAAGGTGACCAATCAGAAATAGGAGCAAAGAGGGGAAAGGAGAAAAGAAAATGAGGGGAGACACGAGTTGGCTCGTGTAACTCATCGGGCACCACCCACACCGTCGCCTTCCTGACATTTTTTCGTCGGTTTTCTGGCGATCTAACCCTCACCACCACGTAAAAACTAATCCTTATCTTCCCCTTTTCCATTTCCAACTAAATTTTATTGGGTTTGAGCTTGAATTCGAGTAGAACGAAACCCGTGGGTTCTATGGGTGCCATGGCGAAATCCAACGATTGTGAAGTTAACCCATCAAATTACCACCACCACTAGGCTCTTAACCCCAGAAACAAAGCCCAAGCTATGTTTGAGATGTTGGAGTGAATTTGGAGGTTGAATCGAACACACCCAAGTTTAGGGTTCTGTACGGTTCAAGCTAAATTGGGGCATTTTCCGGTCAAATTGGCTTTAGTCACAGGTATGAAAGTTGCCCCACTCATTAAGATCTTCATTCATGTAAAATTTGAGAATTTTTAGAAATAGTTGAATTTTCCGGCGAGTCGGGGCGGCCGACCGCCACTGGCGATGGCGCGTGGCCAGTGGATCATCGATGTTATTTTATGATAAATCGACATATTGATCTGAGATTTGATATCCATATGATGTGATTTGATTATTGTAAATCTAGTTTGATTAAGGTACGTTACTTGGTAAAAATATGAATCGACGATCCGACCGTTGGATTGTCACCAAAATTTAATATGTTATAGTACATAATATTTGAGGATCACAGGAACTTACGGATTGAGAATCCAAGGTGTGGATCTTCCTGAATTGGATTTGTAAGTTGGTAAAATAAAACATTAACCGCCACTTGAATTTGCAATTGGCGGAGATCCAACCGTTGGATCATAATGAAATTTTAGGTGATGTTTTAGAAACATAATGTAGATGTTTGGAAGTTACTGATTGGAAATTCGAGGAGTAGATCTTCCGGATTGAGTTACTTAGGGTTGTGGACCCTACCGTCAATCTTTGACCGACAGTTGACTTTTGGTCAATGGGTCTCAAATCATTCTAGATAGTCCTTGGGGGATGTGTTTTATGTAAATTACATGTTTTATCAGTAAGGATTCTGAGATGTGATTTGATATTTGCTTTAGGCGACTGTCGTTCAAGACATCTTGATATTCATGCTAGGGAGTTGCAGCGCAGACTCCAGGTGAGTGGGCTTTTGGTTTTCTATAGATACGTATGTATGCTTTACTTTTTTCCCAGAAATTGTTTGAAATGAAATTTGATTGAAATGCCATGTCATACTTGCGTTATATTTTAGTATATGCATTATGCTAGGGAGTTGTAGTCATGCATAATGTTGCATGATGCTGCGGAGCCCAGGTAAGCTATAGGTGAGTACATTATAATGTTAGTGGTTGTGATGTATATGGTTATGCATGGATGCACTTAGTACTCATTATCCTGCACCCTGGTGTTAGTGCTCCGCCCGAGGTCAAGGCCTAGCCTTCATGTGATCGTTCACCTCCCGCACCACACGCTCACCTTGGATCCAAGGCAGGTGTCAACCTGTCGTACAGACCATATTAGGTGGTTTCGATTTGTAGGTGACTTGCGATACTTCGCACAACCTTTACGTGATCATAGCACTTGTGCATATTTATTTACACATAGCCTGTCGTATAGACCACATTATATGGTTTCGACTCATGTGCAGGAATTATTTTTGAGCTATAGATTCAGCCGTACAGGTCACGTTGGTGACTCCAGCTGATATATCTTTTTGTATTGATTTGCATCACTTGGCTTACATATTTATTACTGAGATACTTGACATGGCACTCACTTTGGTTTTCATTGCTCTTAAGCCAAATTTTTATATACGTATGTATAATTATTTTCTGGGAAATTATACGGGTTTTACGGTGAGGGGTTATTATTTTTGGAAAGAGAAATGGTTCTAAAAAGCTTTGGTTTTGCCCACTCACATTTTCTATTTTTCGCCCCTCCAGGTTTTAGCTACTGAAAGTTTGTATCAATGAAGATTCTTGGCGAATCTCAGTATGGGTGGCTACCTTTGAGGGTATGATCCTTACCCACACCACTGTACTTTACTTATGCTCTGACGTTGCATGTGAAATGGGTTCATTCCCGCTTACAGCGCACTCTGGTCTTTAGGTACTTTTAGGTTCAAATTTATTCACATTTTCCACATCACTATAATTTATGGCTTCGTCACATTCCAAGTGTCGGCCAGCACATCTCGACTCAGAGTCCTAGTGGACATTTCAGTCAGGGTGTGTCAATCGACTCATCATTGTGCATCATTATGAAATTCTGCCCCCCCCTCCCCACTTTCTCTCCTCTTTCCAAATACAAACAATTCTTTCCCCCACTGTTTCTCTCCCCTCTATGAATATAAAAGTGCGCACTCCAGATTATTGAGTTAATTTTTTCATAACCTATTTGTTATCTTTCACTTTGTTTTGATCGTAGTAGCTTTCTTTCTTCAAGAAAGTACATCTCTACCAAATATAATTAAGAACTATAGATAATACTATTTGAAATAAAACTTTGACCAAAACATAAGCTGTTAAAAAAACTTGATTTCCAAAGTGACTCTAAAAGTTATTTGGACTGATTGTCAAGCAACCAAAGAAATAAAAATCTCACATCGTTTCTTCAATTCATCCATCTTCAATCTATGAGCTCTATGTTTCCAGTATTTGCACATTTTTCTAAGAATGCTTGAAGTTGAAGAGCTAAAGTTGTGACTTAGAACTCCAAATATAAACTTCAATAAACAAAATGTTAGAATGATAACACAAATTGTGACTTAGAACTCCAAATATAAGTTTCAATACAAACCTGATTATAAAAGTCATGAAATGATGAATAAGAGGTTGTCATATTTGATGGAGCATTGATAGTTTCTTGATCATGTTGCTCTGCAAGTGGACATATATTCATACATAATAATATAGCATATTCACAATAAAAAAAAGTATAAAGTACCATATAGAATGAGTATTACCAGAAACTATAGCATTAGGTGGTGACATTTGGGAGGTATATCTAACTTTTGCCATTTTCTTCGATTTTTCCAAAGCACTTTTCAATCTCTTGTTGGTTACCCCTTTAGCTTTCATGGTTGAAGGATCCAATATATGTCAATCATCATCTTGAACACTGGAAGTAGAGAGGCTATTTTTCTTTTTAACCTTATTTGAGGCTTTCTTTGCTTTATGCCTTTTTCAACAAACTTCATTGCCTCTGATAATTTTCACTAACAATGTAAGCACCTTAATCACTCATTGACGCTAAGCTAAAAAGACTATTTCCTTTATGCATCAATTGATTGAGACGTAATGATTTAGTAGACTTCAGATTTCCTTGTGGTGATGAATCATTTATATCACTACTCAAAAGCATCCCTTCTTTGACCGTTTTGGTCCATCTCTTTAATACAAACTTTGTGCATCTCCTCCTACCATCATTTAAGACTTCTTCCTATACAAAATTTTTTGACAATCTTTGTGAATCCAACAATTTTATCCCCTCCAACTTCTTCTGCTAAGTAACTCATATGATTGTGAGCGTCATGTATATTTCTATTTGCATCCACCATAGAACTAATGACCCCAGCATGAGCATCATGTATATTTCTACCTGATCTTAGAAATTGTCTTTCTTCAAGCTTGGAAAGCTCATGATTGTGACTTGGATTAACATGTGAAGTCTTCCATAGACCTTGATTTACTGAAAATCTGATTAAAGCCTTGCAACCTATTTGTGTAGTTAGTTTATCAATCGTGCTGCCATTGCATAAGTCTTTAAACATTGGAAACCCTTCCTCGGAACACAAAAAATCTTGTTGCATAACATTATTTGATTTATCTCTTCGGATAAGCCCTTTACGAAGATTGAACTCTTTCCTCAAAGCATAAGCATTATGTACCTAAAAAGCTTCAGCGTTTGAATGCACCACCATTCCGATTGTCAAATCTTCTTCAAACTCCATTTTCATAGCAGCAACCTATCAATTAAAAAAAAAAAAAAAATCAAAGATGAGACTGACATATTAATTAAAGAGTCATAATAAAGAAGGTAAAAGACATAGAAGATACCCTAATTCATATTATAAATATAAAAAACCAACCATCCTGACACGAACCTAAAAACCCCAAATTAAAAGAAAAAAAATAACCCTAATACGCCTATATATGTGGGTTATTTGTGTCACATGATCAAGGCAACTATTGTATGAAGAAAGAAAAGAAACTTATAGATTCTTGGTTGCTTTCCATGATAAGATTGGAGTGGGTGCAAAATTTTTTTTGAAGAAAAGTAAGAAACAAAACTGGGAGAGAAAGTAGTGGGAAAGGGTATTGAAGACTAAGTGAAGGGGAATTTGGGAAGAAAAAAAAAAAAGGGGAAAGGGGGAAAGAAGGAAAAAAAAAAAAAAAGGAACATTGGATTATATATGTCACATCCCGGCCCGGGGCGGACCACTTTCCGGGCCCGCTCCACCACTGTAGCACGATATTGTCCGCTTTAGGCCCCGACCACGCCTTCACGATTTTGTTTTTGGGAACTCACACGAGTACTTCCCAATGGGTCACCCATATTGGGAATGCTCTCGCATGCTACTCGCTTAACTTTAGAGTTCCTACGGAACCCGAAGCTAGTGAGCTCCTAAAAGGCCTCGTGCTAGGTAGGGATGAGATATACATATAAGGATCACTCCCCTGGGCGATGTGGGATGTCACAATCCACCCCCCTTAGGGGTCTGACATCCTCGTCGGCACACCATGGCCAGGGTTAGGCTCTGATACCAAATTGTCACATCCTGGCCCGGGGGGTACCACTTCCCGGGCCCGCTCCACCACCGTAGCACGATATTGTCCGCTTTGGGCCCCAACTACGCCCTCATGGTTTTGTTTTTGGGAACTCACACGAGAACTTCCCGATGGGTCACCCATCCTGGGAATGCTCTCACGCGCTACTCGCTTAACTTTGGGGTTCCCACGGAACCCGAAGCCAGTGAGCTCCTAAAAGGCCTCGTGCTAGGTAGGGATGAGAATATACATATAAGGATCACTCCCTTGGGTGATGTGGGATGTCACAAATATATATTAATTAGTAGAGAAAATAATTATAAAAATTTTAAATATAAAAGAATGATAAAATATTATATTAAAACTTGCCATGTGGCGAGTTTTGAGTGGATTGTAAGGCCATTCAGCGAAGTTTAATGGCAAGCCAAGCCCTACACAAGTTTTTCTCCAATACTGGAGTTACATGAAAACGAAGTGCAAAACAAGTTTTTTGGGTGTCTAGAGAAATTCTAGTGGAGCAAGAAGCTAATTAAATGCACAAAGACATGCATTACAGTAAGAATATGAGATTGCATGATACACCCCGACCGAAATCGAGGCATGCTGGCCATCACGTGATGGAGACGTAGCCATGTGCTCAATGCAGAAGTGATAGTATTATGTAAATGTGGGTGAACAAAAACCAAACTAGCTAACTTACACTAGACAAATATATAAGTGCGAGTGAAGGTATTTAAATTGTAAATACACATATTAAGAGCATAAAGTACAGTCCAGCAAGCTAAGTATTAATTACACAGCTTATGAAATAAAGTTCCTACATTAATTGAAGTCTGTCAGAACTGTCGTACAGTCCTCGTAAGCCACCAACACGAACGACTAACTAGAACCTCTAGGGGCATAAAACAGAAAACGTGAGTGGGCAAAAACAAAGCTTTTTAAAACCATTTCTCTTTCCAAAAATAATAACCCCTCATCGTAAAACCCGTATAATTTCCCAAAAAATAGTAATACATATATATGTAGAAATCATGCTCAAGAGTAGTGAAAACCAAGTATATGCCATGTCAAGTATCTCAGCAATGAAACAAGTAAGCCAGGTGAAATAACTCAATGTAAACTGATATGTCAGCCGGAGTCACCTAACGTGACCTGTACGGCTGAGCCTATAGCTCATCTACCAATTGTTGCACACGAGTCGAAACCACCTAATGTGGTCTATATGACAAGCTGGTGTAAATAGATACGCTTAAGTGCTACAATCATGTGAAGGCCATGCAAAGTATCCTAAGTCACCTACAAGTCGGAACCACCTAATATGGTCTATACAATAGGCTGGCACTTGCTTTGGATCTAAGGTGAGCGTGTGGTGCGGGAGGTGAACGATCATGTGAAGGCTAGGCCCTGGCCTCGAGCGGAGCACTAACACCGGGGTACAGGATAATGAACACTAAATGCATCGAAACATAACCATACACACTACAATTACTATCATCAATATGCACTCACCTGAAGCTTACCTGGGCATCCGCAGCGTCGTGCAATAATATGCATATCTATACTAATGCATATACTAAAATGTAATGCAATTGACATGGCATTTAAAAACGTAAATCCATTTAAAACCATTTCTATGAAAATGGAAAACATATATACGTATATATAGAAAGAAAAAAAGCCCATTCACTTGTATGTAGCAGGGTCGTAACCCCTGAGTCTCGCCTGGCTACGCTCGTCCTCTGGAAATGTCTTACTTATATGCGAAACAACTAATTTAACGTTAATTTTAAGCACATAACCAAAACCGTGTAATAACTTCTCATATATTGCTGAATTGAGGTGTTTGAATATACTATCGTGGCCAACTCAACACCACAAGCATCCCCATATTTTTTAGAAATTTTTTTTGGTGTCTCGTGCGCCTTCACGCCCCGGTCACGTGCATGCAAGTGCCTGGCATGCTGATGGAATCCCTAATAGCGTTAGGGAATATTCCGTTAAATTCCTTGAATATTTCGTTAAAATTACCTGACGTCGTCAATATATTATGTCAAAGTTAATGGAATATTCCTATTCCTTCTTCGGTGACTCGCTGGGAATTGCCGTCGGCCGCCGTTTGCAACGCCGAATTTTGGAAAAATTTAAAAGCTCATTTTCGCATTCATTTTTCAACCAAATGAGAACATAACGTTACTTATTTGAAGTCCTAAAACCGACAAAAAGTAGTAAGAAAATCCTTCGAAATTCCGACAAGGTCTGCAACTTTGCGAACTACCCTATTCCGACGTCCAAGTCACTTCAAAACTAACCTAGGGTCCCAATAGAGTTAGTTAGGACCCTTTTTGGACCTTAAAACCTTGTAAAATCTCGATGACCACGTTGGAGTAACTTTTACCCCATCGGAGCTTGCAAGTTCTCGGGTTCCCGACGTCCTTTCTTCAAACCAATGGTACCACCAGTCTTGTGGAGTTAAGAGAAGAGTAATGATGGTCCTAGAAAGGTCGATCCATAAGGTTTAAAAGGTTTTCTGCACAATTGGTCTACGGTTATATGGACGAGAGAGAGGGTTCGAGAAAGAAGGAGAGGGGGAAGGGTTTGGCATGTGTGTATGTGTGCGTATGTCACGGGATAAGTTAGAAATAATAAGGTCTCAAGCCCTAGTTGAGCTACAATGTTTAGGGCACAAACAATTGAGTCCAACTAAAAAGAAACCAACCCAAATTTCACTTATTCCTTAGTAACATTTTCCCTACGAACCCGATTCGGCCCTAACTTGAGTCAGCGCTCTTGTGGCGTTGAGTACAATTTGATCACAGTAGCGGAAAAAATAATTTAAAACTTTATATGTACATCCACGTCACCAAGCCAACAAGGGCATAATCGTAATTTTCACACATTCGGGGAGAAAATATATATTTATTCGGGACGGGTCGTCATAACCTAACCCCTTTAAGAAAATTTTGTCCCCAAAATTTCTATACATTAGCATAACAACATATTAATATCCATAAGATAGGCGTGGATATAAATCTCGCATATGATCTTCCGTCTCCTAAGTGACTTCCTCCATTAAATGATTCCTCCACAAAACTTTCACCATGCACACAATCTTGTTCCTAAGAACCTTATTCTTCTAGTTTAAAATCGTCACTGGCTCCTTGTCGTATGTCAAGTCTGGATTAATTTCTAATGGCTAAGGAGGAATCATGTGTGATGGATCAAAGACATAATGACGAAGCATAAAGACATGAAAAATGTCGTGCACTCTTGATAGTTCTGGAGGTAACTCAAGTCTGTAGGTAACTTCACCAACTTGCTCGATGATCTGGTACAGTCTAATGTAATGAGGACTTAACTTACCTTTCTTACCGAACAGTACTACACCCTTCCACGGAGATAGCTTCAGAAATACCCAATCTCCAACTTTATACACCCTATTAGTGGCGTGTTTATCGGTAAGGCTCTTCTATCGATATTGGGCCGCTTTCAGGTTAGCTTTAATTACCTGAATATTTTGGATAGTCTCATCAACAATCTCAGGGCCCATTAACACCCTGTCACAAACTTCTGACCAACATAGAGGAGTATGACAGGATCTACCATAAAGTGCCTCGAAATGTGACATACCGATACTAGAATAGTAACTGTTATTGTAGGCAAACTCCATCAAATCCAAATGCTTATGCCATGCGTCGCTACACTGCAATACCGAATATCTCAGCATATCTTCTAGTGTCTGGATAATTCTCTCAGATTGCCTGTCTGTCTGTGGATGGTATGTCGTACTATAAAGTAATCGTGAACCAATAACTTCTTAGAAAGCCACCCAAAACTTAGAAGTAAACCTAGGATCTTGATCAAAAATAATACTAACCAGAACCTTGTGCTGACTTAGTAAACTGATCCACTATCACCCAGATGCCATCGTAACCATTTCGCGTACGAGGAAGCTTGTACAAGAAATCCATGGTAATATTTCCACTATCACCCAGATGCCATCGTAACCATTTCGCGTACGAGGAAGCTTGTACACGAAATCCATGGTAATATTTTCCCATTTCCATTGGGGAATGGGAAGTGGCTGCATTAATCCAAAAGGCTTCTTCTTCTTATCTTTGACTTGCTAACAAATTGCACATCAACTCACATATTTAACAACCTCTCTTTTCATGCCAGGCCAATAGTAGAAAGTTCAAATAGTGTGATACATCTTGGTACTCCCAGGATGCATCGTATAGGCTGATATATGCACCTCATCGAGTGTATCTTTCTTTAGTTCTACAATATTCGGCATGTATATCCAACTTCCTTGCATAAGTATGCCATCAGATTCTCGAATTCTAAAATCTTTCTTTTTCCCTCGTAACACTGCCTCTGATATTCTTGAGACTCTGGATCCTCCACTTGAGCTTCAAGCACGTGATCTATCAAAATCGGTCTGACCTGGAGACTAGCAAGTAAAGCTTTTTCTTGACCTTCTACCCTTAATTTCACTCTAGTGGACCTTAATTCTATGAGGAGAAGAACGCGGCTAGCATGCAAAACATTAAGTCTGGCATGTGATTTTCTACTAAGTACGTCTGCCACCGTGTTCATACGACTAAGGTGATACTTAATTGTGCAATCATAATCACTGAGCAGTTCTATCCACTTCTGTTGCCGAAGGTTAAGATCCTTATGAGTGAAAATATACTTGAGGCTTTTATGATCTGTGAAATTTTGGCACTTTTCTCCATACAAATAATGCCTCCAAATTTTCAGGGCACAAATAATACTGTTAGCTCAAGATCATGGGTAGGATAATTCATCTCGTGTGGCTTCAACTGTCGTGAAGCATATGCAATCACCTTACCATGCTGCATTAATATGTAGCCTAAGCCATTTAAGGAAGCATCATTATAAATCTCAAAATTACCACCGTCATCTGGAAATGCCAAAACAGGTGCGTGAGTGAGATAATACTTTAGCTGCTGGAAGCTCCGCTCACAATCATCATCCCACTATATCGAGTCCTAAAAGTCGTCTTAAGGACATCTTCACTTCTGATCTTTAATTGATAATACCCAGACCTTAAATCAATCTTAGAGAACATGCAGACACCTCGAAGCTGATCAAATAAATCATCTATACGCGGCAACGGATAACGATTTTTAATCGTTACCCGATTTAGCTGTCCATGATCGATATACAGCCTCAAAGTCCCATCCTTCTTCCATACAAATAAAACTGGAGCTCCCTAAGGTGAAGTACTAGGCTGAATGAAACCTTTATCAACCAATTCTTGCAACTGTGTTTTCAATTCCCTCAACTCAGCAGGAGTCATTCGATAAGGAGTTAAGGAAATAGAAGATGTACCTGTAAGTAAATCAATAGTGCACTTTACTTCTTTATCTGGTGGTAATCCAGGTAAATCGTCAGGGAAAGCATCAGTGATGTGAAAATTAACTTGACACACAAATTAAACCCTATTGTTGATAATTGTAGTATATATGCAAGTAGAGATCGTTCTAGACCGGAGATTAACTAGGGATGCTAATTTACTCAAAACTGACTCAAAAACATAAAACTAGGCTTAAAACAGAAAACTAGAATCTAATGACTCAAAACAAGCTAAATAAACTCAAAACACACAAACTAAGTTAAATTGACTCAAAACAGGTCCTAGAAAGTGATTTGGACGAAAATTGAACTAAAAAGACTCAAAAGACTCAATATGGACATATTATGACGACTTGAGACAAAACTAACACAAATAAGAACTAATGGGTTATTTGGATGAATTTTGACCTTTACTTGACTCTAAACACTAATAGAACTAAACTTAAACAGATTCTAACTAAGTTAAGACACAAAATATTAAAGGGGATTGATTTTGACAAAATTAACTAAACTAGGCAGATTACAATACTAAACAGATTAGACACTAAATTAGGTGAATTGAATGGGTAAAGGCTAGTTAAAAGGTCCTTCTCCACACATGCACATATGAAACACAAATTGATTTCCAATTATTATCCCTTTAAACCATGAATGACAATACCCTAAATTAATTGTGAGAAGCACAAATTAACTTTCAGATTTCCCTAGTTTCATTGAATTGGATGGAATACGCATCGACAACCAAATTATTCTTATCAAGTTCCCAACATGAACAACATAATAGAGATACAATCAAAGATCATTAAGCTTTGTGAAAATCATAAGCATTAACAAGGCATTCGTAACTATGAGCTGCATGATACTCTTGACTAGAATTTACTTAACACAATCATGACTAGTGACTTTTACTACTTGTGAATATAAGTTCATAATGATTAGGTGAAATTCCCTTATACTCTAGCATCAAATTCATGCATGAAAACTAAGTATGCATCCTTAATCAACACACAAGAACAAGTTCTCAATAAATCAATTAAGTAAATTGCAATCACAATTCAAGAAATAAAAACTGGAGGAAATCAATTCATATAAAACATATGTCCATGGCTTTGAATTCAACTCTAACTAAGAAAAACTTAGTTACACATGTTCATAACAATTGAAAAGCAAATTAAAATAAACATGGAAACAAAACGAGGGAAGAAAGAATTCTGAAAATCCCCAATGGATGCAGATTGCTTGTGGCACAAGGTCCTCTTTCTCCTATGGAAGCCACGGCAAGCTCCTCCTTCTCCTAAAGCTGCGGCAAAGATGGTTTTCTGAATATATGATGGGTGATATGTGTGAATCAATGAATGGAAGAATGAATGGCTATGTAGGGTGTGTAAGGGGGATGCGGCAAAGCTTAGATATATATATATATATATATATATATATATATATATATAGTGCACATAAAACCCTAGGAAACCAGAATTAGGGTTAGAACTTAGCAGAAACAAAGGATTAGGGCCCTTAGGGTGCGGCACAAGGTTTGGGAAATAAGTCATAGTGATGCAAACTAATTAAGCACACAAATTAAAACCCTCTTGTGACAATTGTAGTAAAGATGCAAGTAGGGATCGTTCTAGACCGGGGATTAGGAGGGATTACTAATTCACTTGGAAACTGACTCAAAAACGTAAAACAAACGTTAAAACACAAACTAGACTCAAAGAATGCAAAACTAAATAATAAAACACTAAAACAAATCAAAAGACTCAAAGAATACAAAACACGTATAAACACAAACTAAGACACGTTCTAACTAAATTAGACACTAAAGTAAAGGGGGATTGAGGTTTTGACGAAATTAACTAAATGCAAAGATTGTAATTAAAAGGCAGAATATAAATATGAATGTGATGAAAATATGGATGAATGCTAGCTAGAAGGTTCTTCTCCACACATGTCACACTTGCATACAATTTGATTTTCAGTTGGTCTTTCGATGAATTATGAAACTCAACATCCCGGGTTAATTAGGTCCGCTTAAATTAACCGTCAAGTTTTCCTTAAGTTAATGAATTGGATGGGTTAGCGCAACGCAATTCAAAACATTCTCCAAAAGTCCTTTACGTGAAAAGCACAATAAAGATACAATCAAAGATCATTAAGCATCATGAAAACTATAAGTGTTGACGAGACATTCGTTACTATGATGAGCATGAAACTAGTGCCAAGAATTCATTTAACGCGATTGTTTATAAGCAACCTCCACTACTTGTGAATATAAGTTCATAACTATTAGGTGAAATTCACTTATATTCTAGCATCATTTTCATGCATGAAAATTAAGCGTGCACTCTCAATAAACATACACAAATAAGTTATCGATCAAGCAGTTAAACAATTGAATTCACCATTCATGAAATTCCAACCAAAAGTAATCAATTCATATTGCAAGCATAAACATGGTTTCGAATCACCCCCTAGCTAAATAGGGGTTTAGCCTCTCATGTTCACAAAAAGAGAAATACAATTGAATTTAAACATAACGAACAAAGGATGGATTACACCTAAAACGCACAACGAATCCACTTGAATTTCTGCGCGTCCAAGCTCCTCTTTCTCCTTTCCTTATTGCGGCAGAGATGGTCTAGGGAATTTCTGGAGGTTTTTCTGATTTGGGGATGGATATAGGGAGGTTGGGTGGTGCGGCAAGGTTGGTGGATGGTGTATGGAGGTGTGGTTGGTGTATGGAATGGTGGGGATGGCTGCGGCTGTGATCTAAAATTAGGTTATGGTGGTGGAAAGTGTATGGATAAATCCGAGGGGAATGGGAGTGCACAGATTGTGAATGAATGGGGTGTATCATGCACGGGTTTGAAGAATGGTGGCTGAATGAAAATTAGGGTTGGATGGTGGGATCCACGGCCTATGGTGGAAAAATGGGAGGTGGCGGCTTATGTCAAAATTAGGTTGAAAATCCTCATGGAATCACGGCAAAGGTGAATAAATAAATGGGATGGTGGCCACGGGTTGAAAACTTTTTGGTATCTTAGGTTTTATTAATAATGGGATGCACGGCTTTAGGTTTTGGTGATAGGATGCACGGCCAAGGTGGGTAATTTTGGATGCAATGGCTGTTTTGTTTTATTATAAAAATGAAAATAAAATGGAAGGCTACGGATTAAAGGGGAGGATATGGAAAGGTGCGGCTAAGTATGTTTAAGGAACCTAGGGCCTTGGTCTTGTGTACTAAAGTGCATTCAAGGCCTACAAAGTGGCTAGAAAATACGGACGTTTAGATTAGGAAAGGTTACCAAAACGGGAAACTTAGGGTTAACTTTCCTACTTCCAGTAGGAAACCTTGTTTGAGTAGGATTCCTCGTTTTGGTAAGAATTCATCGTTGGAGTAGGAATTTGTCGTTTCTTCAAATCTTCAACTCATTCATTCCTCTTTCGCTCCAAAAGACTCCAATTTGCATCTTCTTGCACACTTTAGCCTTATAATCTGAAAATACACAAAAGTAGCCTTAAACACTAAAATAGCTAAGTAAACACAACATAAATGCACGAGAACAAGCTAATTAAGTTGCATGAATATGCTCCTATCAAATTCCCCCACACTTAACTTTTGCTAGTCCTCGAGCAAAACAAAACAACTAAACTAAACAAAACGAAACAAAACAAACAAAACATAACCTAAACCTTCCAACGATTGCCTCAGGGATTTCCAATGAAACATGACATGTCAAAGATCATTACTCACATAGCTTTTAGTCTTCCTTCCCCCCAAGCACATACTTAATCATAGTCACCATTCACTAGTTCGCATTTAATCAATTAAAACACATTTGTAATGTAGTAACATGCTTTAGAGAATTCCCTCAATTCCTCACTAGTTATGCACTCAATTTTCACTCAGATTTTCTGACTACACACCCTACACTAGTTATATGTGAGAAGATTGATATAAACATGAAAGACTAGTACTCACATACGTTATGACAAAGAACACAATTTCTGGAGTAATTAAACGTGTTAAGATATGATCTCATGAATGGAATGCTATTACTTAGATGCGAGAACCAGTGACACCATATGCTCATACCAAATTCAAACTCCACAATTGAAATGCACATCACTCAAGATAGAAGTCAAGGGTTGTAACGGGGCTTGGGGTGTTGGCTAACAAGGAAAGGTAGGGATAACAAAAGTTCTTTAAGCAATAGTAAGTAAAGTAATGAAATTATGACCTAGAATTCCCTTAGGATGCAGAAATCAACTTTTAGACAAATAGGGGAGATTCAAACAACTCTTAGGGCCTAATTCATTGTTTTGGGCCCTTACTTCAACAAACAATACTTTTCAACTCTTTTTCACTTCTTTTCCTTTTTTTTTTTTTTTTTTTTTTTTTTTTTTTTTCTTTTTCTAGCCGTGCCTATGACACATCAACTCACATAAATACTCTTTCCCCCACACCTATTTTCTGCAACACATAATCAAAAGGAATTCATTCATGCTTACTATGCTTCAAGAACAAGGGTACGGATGGTCCTAATCTAGGCTAGGTGAGGATAATGTGGGTTAACAAAGAACATGGGCTAACATGGCTGAATGGGGTTAAACTTAAACACAAAATGAGTTAAGGACACATGGCTATTTGGCTTTTGGTGGTGGTCACTACACAACTTCATCTTGAATGTGTGTTATGCAATTCAATAACATGCTTTGAATGAAATGGGCATGAGTTCTAGCATTTGGAACTAAGTGATGAAACGCCTTCTAAGTAGTAACCAAGCAATGAATAATGAGATCATGCAACAACTTTAGAAAACAATAATGCACAGATTTTAACTCTCCAAATAACGTTTAGGCTCAAGTCTCACAGGGATGTAGCGTTAGTTTGAGTTCCTTCCTTCAAGCATGTTACAAAAACTGATTTTTATCATTTGTGATTACATGTGAATTCGTAAACTATAACTACAAACAAGCATAAACCAAAGAGTATATCAAACGTCCATCAATGTTTGTAACTTTCTTTAACTATCATGCAATTAAAAACCAAATCCTCATCATTGTGTTGGAAGGTGACCTATGACACAACCAAACACACAAAAACAACTCTTTTTGGGTTTTTCAAAGCAATTTTTCAAATTTTTATGGGATTTTCGGATTTTTAAGTCAACATACTCTAAAACACTCTAAAATAGCTTAAAAACACTTAAAAACAGTGGGAAACAAGTTTAGACATGTTAGGTGGTAAAACCCTACGAATTTCATGCAAAAATATCTTAGAACAGAATGTTACCCCCCCCACACTTAAACTAAACATTGTCCTCAATGTTTTAGACACAATTGAACACATTACACATAACATAAAGTAAGCAACAAAGGAAAGGGTTTAGGGACGCAAATCTGAGTGTGGAGCGATTCCCAAGTTCTTCCTTTGTTGATTGCATGGGTTGCCTCCCAAGTAGCGCTTTCTTTTACGTCTTGCAGCCGGACGAGACCTTCTTTTCTCACTTCACTCTGGCTCACGGTATGGATGTGTATGTCCTCCACGGTATACTCCTTGAAATTTCTCGTAGTATGGCTCAATGAATGGGAGGGGATAGTGATCCTCCCTGATGGTGGTGCTTCGGTTCCGAACGTCCATGTAACTGCTCCCACCACCTTTAAATCCGTTGGTCACCTGCATCACAGAAGGTAACAACCTATTATTTGAAATGGGAATTGGAATTGGGCTTGGCGACTTACAAACATATTGTAGTGAAGGCTCAAAATCAGGAGCCCTATCAACAATGTCCCCATTTGAAGTTTCGGCCATCTTGGGTGGTTGTAGGGCAATCACTCCACGTTCTTCTCCAATGGTGGTGCTTGATTCATCCTTCGTGGTAAGTGTGGATCCTTTCGGCCCTTTGTCCTTATGCACATCTACAACAAAACAAGAATGACTATCGTTAGGATTCTTAATAGAGTCATAAACATTGAATTTAATTATTTCACCACCAAACTCCATTGTTAGTGCTCCCTTGGCCACATCAATCTTGGTTTGGGCCGTTTTCATGAACGGACGGCCTAGCAAGAGTGGCAATGATGGAGCATCGCTCGCATCCTCCATTTCTAAGACATAGAAATCTGCAGGAAAGATGAGATGATTAACCTGCACTAAAACATCCTCAAGGACTCCCTTGGGATAAACATTAGAACGATCGGCCAATTGAATTACAACGCCATCTTGTTTCAACTCACCAAGGTTCATAGATGCATAAATGGAATATGGCATGACATTAATAGACGCACCTAAATCTAACATGCATTGTTTAAATCTCGTGTTTCCAATTGTGCATGGGATAGTAAAGCTCCCTGGATCCTTACATTTTGGAGGTAACTTTCGTTGCAAAACCGCAGATACATTTTCACTTACTTTCACGACTTCTTTGTTTGCAATTCTTTTCCTAGTTGTGCATAACTCTTTTAAAAACTTTGCATACCTGGGCACTTGCTTAATGGCATCAAGTAAAGGAATGTTTACTTGGACTTTCCGAAACGTCTTCAAAATGTCTTTTTCCTGCTCCTCCTTCTTTGTTTGCATGAACCTACTAGGAAAAGGCACATTGAAAGGAAAAACATTAGCAGGAACCGAATTTGACACATTCTTACCCTTTTTGGCCGAATTAGACAATTTGGAGTCATTTGAAGCTTGTGGCAAAGGTGTTTCCACCTTTGCCGTGGGTTGGCTTGCTTCATCCTCTTCAATTCTCCGTCTTTCATCTTCTTCGGGGCTTGATGGTGATGGTTTGGATGTAATGCCAACTTCCTTGCCACTTCTCAAGGTAATTGCGTTGGCTGTTTCGAACCCTCCCTTTGGGTTTGGAATGGTGGAACTAGGGAGTTGTCCGGGATCTCGAAACTTACCTACAAACTCGGCAATCTGCCCAATTTGTTTCTCAAGTTGATCCACCCTCTTATCTTGGTTTTGCATAGCCTTCGCTTGATCTTCCTGCCCATTAGACAACTTAGTTAGTATCTTAAGAAGTGCATCATTGTCAAGAGACGTACCTGAGGCACTTGGGCCGGATTGGGCTTGATTTTGGGGTGGGCCGTAGGTTTTGGGAAAGAACCCCGGGGGTTGTTGTCTAAAGCCTCCTTGTTGTGGTGGTTGCTGGGGCTCCCTCCACTTGAAATTTGGGTGGTCTCGCCACCCCGGATTATACGTGTTGGAGTATGGATCATGTCTTGACTGATTTTGGCTTTGAAACCCAATGGCATTCGCACTCTCCCATCCGCCATTCTCGATGAGTTGAGGACACTTTTCGGAGACATGTCCTTGGATAGAACATACGCCACATACCACAGGTCCTTGCATCTTCATTCCCTCGGCCATCTGTGACATAATGGAAGTAAGATTAGCTAACTGTGAATGAATATCAGGTGCGGAACTTACCTCATGAACCTGCTGCCGTGGGGGTCCTCTTTGGCCTACTCCTTCATACTGTTGAGCGTTCAATGCTCGGTTAGCGATCAAGACCTTGGCATCCCTGGGCGTCTTGTCCACCAATGCTCCACCCGCCGAAGCATCAAGCATTTGACGTTCTAGAGGTAGGAGACCCTCGTAGAAATATTGCAAGAGCAACTCCTCCTTCATCTGATGCTGTGGACAAGAAGCAACAAGTGATTTAAATCGTTCATAATACGTAGGAAAAGACTCACCTTCTTCTTGCTGGATTCCGCTTATCTTTTTGCGTAGGAGGATGATGCGAGAAGTTGGAAAGAACTTCTCCAAGTACGCTCTCTTCATACTCTCCCAAGAAGTGACAGTGCCGGGAGCTAACTCATATAACCAATCTTTGGCTTTATCCATCAAAGAGAATGGAAAAGCCTTCATCTTCAAGATATTTCCGTCAACAGTGACGGGAGTCATACTAGAGCAAACTACTTCAAATTCTTTCAAATGTTTGTTAGGATCTTCCATGGACAAGCCATGGTATTTAGGAATATGATGAAGCAAACTTGACTTTAATTCAAACTCATCCGTCTTACCTTGGGCAGCCGTGGGGTATTGAATGCACAAGGGTGCGGCATTATCCAAACCTGAGGCGGAAAGCTCCTTGAGTGTACGGTTGTCCACCGCCATGCCTTGGACTTCTTCAAATATCCCTGCCGTGGGTTCCTCAAATACACCTGCCGTGGCCTCTTCTTCTTCAAGGTCAGATTCCAGACGTTGTGGACTTGGTTCGTGTGGCTTCCTCTTCCGTCTCAAAGTCCTCTCAAAATCGCTGTCAAAATCCGAGATATGCTCACGAATCGGTTGAGAACTCCGAGTCATGCACTAGTACCTAAAACAAGGAAAACAAAACAAGATCAGAATTCTTAACAAAAACTAAATTAAACAGAAAATAACAATCCAAGGGATTAGCAAAGTTGCTAATCCCCGGCAACGGCGCCAAAAATTTGATGCAAACTAATTAAGCACACAAATTAAAACCCTCTTGTGACAATTGTAGTAAAGATGCAAGTAGGGATCGTTCTAGACCGGGGATTAGGAGGGATTACTAATTCACTTGGAAACTGACTCAAAAACGTAAAACAAACGTTAAAACACAAACTAGACTCAAAGAATGCAAAACTAAATAATAAAACACTAAAACAAATCAAAAGACTCAAAGAATACAAAACACGTATAAACACAAACTAAGACACGTTCTAACTAAATTAGACACTAAAGTAAAGGGGGATTGAGGTTTTGACGAAATTAACTAAATGCAAAGATTGTAATTAAAAGGCAGAATATAAATATGAATGTGATGAAAATATGGATGAATGCTAGCTAGAAGGTTCTTCTCCACACATGTCACACTTGCATACAATTTGATTTTCAGTTGGTCTTTCGATGAATTATGAAACTCAACATCCCGGGTTAATTAGGTCCGCTTAAATTAACCGTCAAGTTTTCCTTAAGTTAATGAATTGGATGGGTTAGCGCAACGCAATTCAAAACATTCTCCAAAAGTCCTTTACGTGAAAAGCACAATAAAGATACAATCAAAGATCATTAAGCATCATGAAAACTATAAGTGTTGACGAGACATTCGTTACTATGATGAGCATGAAACTAGTGCCAAGAATTCATTTAACGCGATTGTTTATAAGCAACCTCCACTACTTGTGAATATAAGTTCATAACTATTAGGTGAAATTCACTTATATTCTAGCATCATTTTCATGCATGAAAATTAAGCGTGCACTCTCAATAAACATACACAAATAAGTTATCGATCAAGCAGTTAAACAATTGAATTCACCATTCATGAAATTCCAACCAAAAGTAATCAATTCATATTGCAAGCATAAACATGGTTTCGAATCACCCCCTAGCTAAATAGGGGTTTAGCCTCTCATGTTCACAAAAAGAGAAATACAATTGAATTTAAACATAACGAACAAAGGATGGATTACACCTAAAACGCACAACGAATCCACTTGAATTTCTGCGCGTCCAAGCTCCTCTTTCTCCTTTCCTTATTGCGGCAGAGATGGTCTAGGGAATTTCTGGAGGTTTTTCTGATTTGGGGATGGATATAGGGAGGTTGGGTGGTGCGGCAAGGTTGGTGGATGGTGTATGGAGGTGTGGTTGGTGTATGGAATGGTGGGGATGGCTGCGGCTGTGATCTAAAATTAGGTTATGGTGGTGGAAAGTGTATGGATAAATCCGAGGGGAATGGGAGTGCACAGATTGTGAATGAATGGGGTGTATCATGCACGGGTTTGAAGAATGGTGGCTGAATGAAAATTAGGGTTGGATGGTGGGATCCACGGCCTATGGTGGAAAAATGGGAGGTGGCGGCTTATGTCAAAATTAGGTTGAAAATCCTCATGGAATCACGGCAAAGGTGAATAAATAAATGGGATGGTGGCCACGGGTTGAAAACTTTTTGGTATCTTAGGTTTTATTAATAATGGGATGCACGGCTTTAGGTTTTGGTGATAGGATGCACGGCCAAGGTGGGTAATTTTGGATGCAATGGCTGTTTTGTTTTATTATAAAAATGAAAATAAAATGGAAGGCTACGGATTAAAGGGGAGGATATGGAAAGGTGCGGCTAAGTATGTTTAAGGAACCTAGGGCCTTGGTCTTGTGTACTAAAGTGCATTCAAGGCCTACAAAGTGGCTAGAAAATACGGACGTTTAGATTAGGAAAGGTTACCAAAACGGGAAACTTAGGGTTAACTTTCCTACTTCCAGTAGGAAACCTTGTTTGAGTAGGATTCCTCGTTTTGGTAAGAATTCATCGTTGGAGTAGGAATTTGTCGTTTCTTCAAATCTTCAACTCATTCATTCCTCTTTCGCTCCAAAAGACTCCAATTTGCATCTTCTTGCACACTTTAGCCTTATAATCTGAAAATACACAAAAGTAGCCTTAAACACTAAAATAGCTAAGTAAACACAACATAAATGCACGAGAACAAGCTAATTAAGTTGCATGAATATGCTCCTATCACATAGCCCCATTTAATTTCTGATATGGACTTATACAATCCAAATCCACAAGGAAAAAAGGCCAATTCGAATCAGAATCCAAGAGGAAAAAGGTTAGGGAAATTCGCCAGAAATTAGGCCTTCTAGAAACTATGTGGTTTGTGGCAGATTTTGGTACTTCTAGAAGGAATAAAGGGGGAAGGGTACGACACCCTTTTAGGAGCAGATAAGGTGTTCTAGAACCATATATCTAGGTGTATAAATATGAAATTAAGCCCTTTTTGCAGCTGAAATTTAGGTGGAACAAGATTAGGTTAGGATAAGATAGGATAAGGTTTGGATAAGATAAGGTTGTTAGGGTAAGTTTCCATATTTCTTGCTTTTTCCTTATCTTCTTTGTCTTGAACTTGTTTCTTTAGATATGTAGCATGTTCCTAGCTTCTTTTGACTCCAAATTCGTCCATCCACATTGCTCCATATACAAGCTATCCATAATAAATCCAAAACTGCTTCAAAGGGCTCAAAATTGCCTTTTCTTACCAACTTTGTCATTAGGACCTACAAACACACGAAAATAGCTTAAAACACTATAATAAGTAGTAATTAGCTAACTAAATGCAAGGAAACAACATAACTAAGCAGCATAAATATGCTCCTATCAAATTCCCCCACACTTAGCTTTTGCTAGTCCTCGAGCAAAATGAAACAAACAAAACAAACAAAACACAACCTAAACCTTCCAACATTACCTCAGGGATTTCCACTGCAACATGACATATTAAAGATCACTACTCCCATAGATTTTAGTTATCCCTACCCTCGAGCATATACTTAACCATAGTCACCACTCACTAGCTCCTATTTAATCAATTAAAACATGATTTTGAATGTAGTAATATGCCTTAGAGAATTCCCTCAATCCCTCACCAGATACACTTTATTTTCACACAGATTTTCTGACAACACTCCCTACACTAGGTATATGTGAGAAGATTGATGTAAACATGTAGACTAATACTCACATATGTATAATCAAATAAGGCACTTTCTGGAATTATTAACATGAATATGATCTCATGAATGGAGTGCCACTACTTAGATGCGAGAACCAGGGATACCATATGCTTGTACCAATTTTAAACTCCACATATTGAAACACATAAAAATCAAGATCAAAATCTAAGGGTTGTAACGGGGCTAATGTGACAACCCGTTTCAAATTTTACGTTTTTATTTTATTTTAAAAGCGTGAATTTACGAAATTGCCCTAGAGGCAAGGACTTTGACTTCCGTTGACCATCGATTTGAGAGATGTGGGACTTATTCTTTTAGCATATCCTCGTAGTATTCATTGGTACGAATGTATAGGCGAAAGCCGTTTGCGAGTCCGGATTATAACGGTATAGTTACGGACATTCGAAATTGGTTATTCAAGGTTTAGTGTTTATTTAAATTAAATCCCCACTTTGTGGGGGAAGCCCAATCAGAAATGGAGGAAAGAAAGGAAAAAAAAAAAAAAAAAAAAAAAAAAAAAAGAAAAGGAAGTGGTTCCCGTCCACCCGCACCCACCACGGGTCCATTTTCCAAGGCCGATTCCAGCCAACTCCGGTGGAGTTTTTCGATGCCACCACCATCATCTTGAAGCTCTCATTCCCCTCTACAAAACCCACCCAAGAACCACCTTGATTAACCATGCTATGGGGCGGTTTGAGGCCACGAAAGTTGACGAAAATCAATGGTGCTCCGGCCACCCTTTTCGATTTCCGGCAAATCGGCAAAGCGATGGCCGATGCCACCACTTGGGCTTTGTAGCCCATCATCCCAGGAGAAAAACCCAACCAACCTTGACCCCGTTGGACCACCGTAGACGACGAATTGACGTCGGGAAGTTTTAGGCATCCGCCGGCTTTGTGGGCAAAATTGACCATCTTCCGTCCACTTTTGGACTTCGTGGCAGGTATGAAAGTTGCTCCACTCACTGAGATATTCATTTCTGTGAAGTTTGAGAATTTTTGGAAATAGTTGGATTTTCCGGCAAGTCGGGGCGGCCGACCGCCACCCGCGGCGGCTCGTGCGGCGGCGCGTGGCCAATGGGCCGCCAATGCTATTTTTAGGCTATGTCAAATGTCTTGAATTCAGTTTTTTCATTTGAATGACGTAGGTTGATAGTTGGAACCTAAAATCGTTACGATACGTTACTTGATAAAAATGTGAATCGATGATCCGACCGTTGGATCGTCACCAAAATTGGATACATTATAATACGTAATATTTAAAGATCATAGGAATTTATGGATCGGAATCCGACTTACGGATCTTCCTGAATTGGATTTGTAAGTTAGTAAAATAAATGTTCACGACCACTTGTTTTAGGTAATTGGCGGAGATCTGACCGTTGGATCGTAATGAAATTGTAATATGTTATTCTAGAAACATATTGTGGATCGTTCGGAGTTATGGATTGGAAATCTGATATGCGGATCTTCCGGGTCAAGTTATACAGTGTTGTAAACCCTACCGTCGATGATTGATTGACGGTTGACTTGTGGTCAATGAGTCTCAAACTATTTTAGAATGTCGTTGAGGTTGTGTTTTATGTGAATTACGTATTCTTCGGATAAGAGTTTTGAGATGTGATTTGATGATTGGTCACAGGGACCAATCATTCAGGATGCCTCGATGTGTGCGCTAGAGAATCATAGCGTGGACTCCAGGTGAGTGGATCTTTTCCTTTTTATCGTACATATTGTTGAGAGTTCTATTGACACTTTTAAATTGATTAGGTATATTACCTTCGTATAATTATTGTGAATGCTTGAAGTACCTATATGAACTACGAATGGCTTGATCCTTGTCTAGGGTACGTAGGCAGTTTAACGAGACGTTAGATGCAACCATAAAATATTTGAGACAAAAGCCTTGCTTGGGAAATTGAGTAATGCGAAGGAAATTGGTAAAGGCAAGTTTTAGTTTTATGAATTAGTTTGTTAAATTAGTGTTAATTGGGTTGTCATGGATAATTATTCCTGAAAATAAGTAGTGTGGGAGTAGGGCGTTATTGATTGTACACTTCTCACTGTATTGTTTATAATTGAAAATGCTACGACATGGTTGAGTATTAGATTGCATCATGGTATATCCATATGTATATTACTTGCATATAATTATTGGGAATGCTTTCAAGTGCAAAGGTGAACTCAGGACACCCATGTAAGTTCAGGTGAGTTTATGGTATTAGTTGAATTGATTGCGTTATAGCATGACTACAGTTATGTGTTAGGCAACTTCGATACTGTCGTACTAGTTGCCATGAGTTGCACATGTTATATTGAAATGCATTGAGAGCTCATAAACCTGCACTCCGGTGTTAGTGCTCCCGCCTGTGGCTAGGGCACAGTCCTTCACGTGATGTTCACCTCCCGCATCTTACGCTCACCTTGGATTCAAGGTAGGTGCACAGTCCTGTCGTACAGACCACTTTAGGTGGTTCCGACTCGTAAGTGACCCGCGATTATTCGCCCAGTCTTCACGTGATCGTAGCACTTGAGCGTATTTATTTACACCCAGTCCTGTTGTACAGACCACTTTAGGTGGTTCCGACTCGGGTGCAGGTATACTTATTGAGCTATTGGCTAGCCAGGATTGATGAGATATGGATAAGTCGTACATGTCACTATAGGTGACTCTGACTTATATGCTAGCCAGGATTGATGAGATATGGATAAGTCGTACAGGTCACTATAGGTGACTCCGACTTATATGCTAGCCATGATTGATGAGATATGGATAAGTTGTACATATCATTTTAGATGACTCTGACTGATATATCCCTTTGTATTGATTTAGTTCATTTGGCCTACTTATTAATGTATGGTGGAGTTGATGGCAAACCGTGGTTTTGGTCATTTCTGAGTATGGTTTGGATATATGTATATATGTTGTACTGTCTTATGGAAAACGATATGGGTTTTACATTTAGGGGCATTACTTTTAGAGAGGTAATAACTTTGGGAAGCTTGGTTTTATTGCTTACTCACACCTTCTGTTTGGTGCCCTCCAAGTTTTAGCTACTGAGTTTGTATCGACAAGAATCTGTGACGAATCTTAGTCTTGATGGATATGTTTGAGGGTATGATTCTTACCCACACTACTGTACCTTACTTATGCTCTGACATCGCGTGTGAAATGGGTTCGCTCCCACTCGTAGCGCACTCTGGTACTTCGACACTTTTAGATTCAAATTTATTCACTTTTTATACACTATCACATTTTATGGCTTCGTCACCTTCCAGGTGTCGGCCAGCACAACTCGATTCAGGGTCCAAGTGGACTTTCTGGGTTGGGGTGTGTCAGCTAAGGTATTGGCTAATAAAGAAAGGTAAGGATAAACAAACGTTCTTAAAGCTATAGTAAGCAAAGTAATGAAATAAGCACTTAGAATTTACTTTTGAATGCAGCAATCAACTCTAAACATGAAAGGAAGATTCACACAACACTTAGGGCCATATTCAAACTTTTGGACCCTTTCTTCAACAACCAACACTTGTGAGTTCATTCTCACTTATTTTCAACTCTTTTTTCTTTTCTTTTCTTCAACTTTTACTCTTTTTTTCTTTTCTTTTTTTGTTTTTTGTTTTTTTTTTTTTCATATAAACAAATATCTTCATGGAATTCCAATGAAAATCCTTTCCCCCACACTTGTTTTTTTGCAATTTGTAGAACAAAAGAAATTCCCTCAAAGTCATGCTCCACTATACTTTAAGAACAAGGGTATGGATATTCCTATTCTAGGCTAGGTAAGGATAATGTGGTTAACAAAGAAAATAAGCTAAATAAGGCTCAAAGGGGCTAATCCTACAATACATATGCAAAGGGGTAAGCTTTTTGGCTCTGGGCTTAAACTAAACAACTTCATCTTGTTATTTGTTATGCTAATCAATTTCATACTTTGAATGAAACGGGTATGAGTTCTAGTATTTGGAACTATAGTGCTGAAACGCTTTCTAAGTAGCAACCAAACAAAGAATAATGAGATCATGCAAGGACTTTAGAAAACAAAAATCCATAGATTAATATCTCTCCAATCAAAGTTTAGGCTCAAGTCTCTCAGGGTTGTAGCGTTAGTTTGAGTTTCTTCCTTCAAGCATGTTACAAAAACTGATTTTTTCTTTTTGTGATTACATGTGAATTCGTTAATGACAACTACAACTAAGCATAAAAGCAAAGAGCATATCAAGCTTCCATCCATGTTTGTAACTTTCTTTAACAGTCATGCAATTAAAAACCAAATCCTCATCATTGTGTTGGAAGGTATCCTAAGACACAACACACAAAAACAAAAACGACTCTAAAAAACAACTCTATTTGGGTTTTTCAAACACTTTTTTCGATTTTTTTTTTCAAATTTTCGGATTTTCTGTTATATGACATAAAAACACTTCAAAACACACTAAAAACACTTAAAAACAGTGAGTAACAACTTTAGAAGTGATAGGTGATAAAATCCCACGAAAATCATGCAAAAACAGCTTGTTTACCCCCCATACTTACACTAAACATTGTCCTCAATGTTTTAAGCATAGACTCACAAACAAACAAACAAATAACACAACTAACAAACATGGCAAGCATGGCAAAGTAAAAGCAATAAAGAGTAGGGTTTAAGAACGCAAATCTGGTTTTGGAGATAGAATTCCATCATCTCCTCGTTTGAACACATGGGTTGCCTCCCAAGAAGCGCTTGCTTTAACGTTTTCCAGCCGGACGATACCTCATTTTAATCTTCAATAGGGCTCACGGCATGGAGGGGTAAGTCCTCCATGACATGCTCCTTGAAATTCTCGTAGTAGGGCTTTAAACGGTGTCCATTCACTTTAAATTCATGTCCCGTCTTCAAACTTTGAATTTGGACTGCACCATAAGGAAAGACATTAATAATAACAAAAGGACCAATCCATTTAGAACGTAACTTACCCGGAAACAAACGAAGGTGAGAATTGAAAAGTAACACTTTCTGCCCTATAGAGAACGTCTTGCTACGAATCATTTTGTGATGGAAAGCTTTGTTTTCTCTTTGTAAATGCGAGTGTTCTCATAAGCCTCATTCCTTATCTCCTCAAGCTCATTCAATTGAAGCTTCCTACGATTTCCAATGGCATCTGTGTCTATATTGAACGTCTTGAAAGCCCAATGTGCTCTATGCTCCAATTCAACGGGAAGATGGCATGGTTTCCCATAGATGAGCCGAAATGGGGACATTCCAATTGGGGTTTTGTAGGTAGTACGATATGCCCACAATGCATCATTCAAACGCAAGCTCCAATCCTTCCGAGTTAGCCTAACGGTCTTCTCCAAAATCTGCTTGATTTCTCGATTAGAAACCTTGACTTGCTCACTTGCTTGAGGATGATAAGGTGTGGAAACCTTATGCATGACATTATACTTCTTGAGCAACGCCTCTATGGTCCGATTACAAAAGTGAGAACCTCCATCACTTATAAAAACCCTTGGCATTCCAAATCTTGCAAATATGTTAGTTTTCACAAATTCTGCAACCACTTTGGAATCATTAGTATGGGTGGCTTTTGCTTCCACTCATTTCGAAGCATAATCAACCGCAAGTAAAATATAAGCAAAACCATAAGATGAAGGAAAATGACCCATAAAATCAAAACCCCAAACATCAAAAATTTCGACAAAAAAGATGGAATGTTGCGGCATTTGGTCTTTGGCACCTATATTGCCAGTTCTTTGGCAACGATCACAAGTCACACAAAAAGATCTAGCAGCCTTAAATATAGTAGGCCGATAAAATCCACATTCTAAAACTTTATGTGTTGTTCTTTGAGTGCCAAAATGACCCCCACATGCATAAGTGTGATAGAAAGTTAAAATTGAATTAAACTCCGTTTCATGCACACACCAACGTAGAATCTAATCAGGGTAATATTTCCACAAATATGGGTCATCCCACATATAAAAACGTGCATCCTTTTTAATTTTATCATGTTGGTGCTTGTTTAGGTTGCTTGGAACTTGTTTAGACACCAAATAGTTCACTAAATCGGCATACCATGGCACACTTACCTCTATGGACAACAGCTGCTCATCTGGGAATGTCTTTGGGATAGGCACAACATCTTCTTCATGCACCATACGGCTCAAGTGGTCAACCACCACGTTTTCACTTCCTTTTTTGTCCCAGATTTCGATATCGAACTCTTGAAGGAGAAGCATCCAACGAATAAGCCTTGGTTTAGCCTCCTTCTTCATAAGTAAGTACTTCAACGCTACATGATCAGACTAGATTATAACTTTAGTACCAAGTAAATAAGAACGAAACTTATCTAAAGCAAAAACAACAGCAATAAGTTCTTTTTCCGCTGTGGAGTAGTTCAATTGAGCATCATTTAGGGTCCAGGATGCATAATATATGACATGTGGCTGCTTGTTCTTCTTTTGGCCTAAAACAGCTCCTAATGCATAATCTGAGGCATCACACATAAGCTCAAAAGGAAGGCTCCAATCTGGTGGAACTATCATAGGGCCCGAAGTAAGCATCTCTTTGAGGTGTTTGAAGGCCTTCTCACATTCCTCGTCGAACTTGAATGGGACATCTTTCTGAAGGAGTCGGCATAAAGGTTGGGAAATCTTAGAAAAGTCCTCGATGAATCACCTATAGAATCCTGCATGTCCAAGAAAAGAACAAACCTCTCTAACCGAAGTAGGAGAGGGTAAGTAGCGTACAAGATTTATTTTTGATTTATCAACTTCAATACCCTTGGCCGAAACAATATGTCCTAAAACTATACCTTGTTTTACCATAAAGTGACATTTTTCCCAATTTAAAACAACGTTAGTTTCAATGCATCGTTTCAAGATTAATGTGAGATTATCTAAACAATCATTAAACGAATCACCAAATACGCTAAAATCATCCATGAAAACTTCAATAATCTTCTCTACAAAATCTGAAAAGATACTTACCATGCATCTTTGAAAGGTGGCTGGTGCATTACATAAACCAAATGACATTCGACGATAAGGAAAAGTACCAAATAGACAAGTAAAAGTAGTCTTTTCTTGATCATTTGGAGCTATAACAATTTGATTATATCCCGAATAACCATCAAGAAAACAATAAAAAGAATGACCGGCTAATCTTTTAAGCATTTGATCAATAAACGGCAAAAAGAAGTGATCTTTCCTTATGTTGGCATTGAGCTTCCTATAGTCAATGCACATTCTCCAACCTGTTTGGATACGGGTTGGTACACGCTCATTCTCAGCATTCTTCACCACAGTCACTCCGGATTTCTTTGGCACAACTTGAGCCGGTGAAACCCAACAACTATCCGAGATAGGATAAATCACTCCACAACTTCCATCATTGGAGGGTTGAACCTGTCGAGTTGGTTTAGCCACCTCCTTTAGAAGTATGCGATGTGTGCAAGTTGTAGAACTAATACCCTTAATATCGGCCAAGGTCCATCCTTTCAACACCCGAATCAATTTCTCCTCATCCATTGCCGTAAGTGTTGAAGAGACAATGATGCGTAACGTTTCTTTTTCTCTCAAATAAACATACTTCAAGTGATCCGACAATAGTTTAAGCTCAAGAATAGGTGCCTGAATCACTGAAGGTAACAACTTGCTAGTAGAAACAGGAATTGGAATTGGGTTTGGAGGCTTACCAAAGTGTTGTGGTAACGACTGAAGGGCAGCAACCATCTCGGCCTCATCTTCACATGTAGGCACGGCAAGGACCTCTTCATGCATGTCGTGGGTTTGATCATTTCCTGCCCTTTGGTTTTTGAGTCCCATTCCTTTTGTAATGGTCATTTCAAGGGGATCCCTTTGCAAGGAGTCAAGATAGGCATGCGCCAATGAATCAAATATATCAATAAAAAAACAAGAATGATCATCTTTATGATATTTTATAGTTTTAGAAATATTGAAATCAATAACTTCCCCATCAAATTCCATTGTTAACGTCTCATTGAACACATCTATCTTGGTGCAGACTGTTTTCATGAAAGGTCTCCTAAGAAGAATCTGCAATGGGGTAGAATAGGCTGAATCTTCCATGTTAAGCACATAAAAGTCCGCTGGAAAGATCAACTTGTTAACCTGCACCAAAACATCTTCCAAAACTCCTTTTAGATATGCATTAGAATGATCGGCCAATTGAATAATCACACCATCATTTTTAAGCTTTCCTAAGATCATAAATGCATAAATTGAGTAAGGCATAACATTAATTGAAGCTCCTAAGTCTAACATAACATGTTCAAACTTAGTATTGCCACTAACACAAGGAATTGTAAAACTACCCGGATCTTTACATTTAGGTGGTAGTTTCCTTTTAAGAATTTGGCATACTTCGAAACTTGCTTGATTGCATCAAGGAGTGGGATATTGACTTGAACTTTCCTAAAGGTTTCCAGAATGTCCTTCTCATTATCTTCTTTCTTTGATTGCCTAAACTTGCTAGGAAAGGGCATATTTAGTGGAATAGAACTAGAAAAATTTGAATTTAGACTTACCTTGGTGGTGTGGGATGGTTTTGGTGCACTAGGGGACTGTGACAAGGTTTGTTCCATCCTTGCCGTGGCTTTGTCCACTTCACCCTCTTCGAGCAGCAGTTTTTCGTACTCTTTTTGACTTGACGTGGACGTATCTAGCTTGATTCCAACCTCTTTTCCACTTCTCAAAGTGATAGCTTTGGCCGTTTCAAAACCTTCTTTTGGATTGTCAATGGTTAAGCTAGGTAGTTTGCCTTATTATCTAAACTGCCCTATGAACTCCGCCATCTGCCCAATTTGCTTCTTCACTTCCCCCATCTCTTTGGCTTGATTTTGTAATCCCTAAGTCAAAGAAGTTAGTATTTGAAGCATTTTATCATTGTCCAAAGCAACCTCAACGTTCTAGGACTGCCCTCCTGGATACCATTGTGATCCACCACTGGATATAGTGGATATGGCGTGTAACCTCCTAGGTACTGAGCATAACCACCCTGGTGATGTGGGTCATGTGGGTACTGATGTGGTAAAAACTAACACACAAATTAAACCATTTTTAGACAATTGTAGTTTACGTAAGTAGTGATCATTCTAGGCTAGGGATTAGGAAGGATGCTAATCTACACTAACTTGACTCAAAAACTGAAAACTAAAGTCAAATACACAAGACTAAGCTAGACTGACTCAAATAACACAAAACAAGCACTAAGGAGTGTTTTGGACGAAAATTGAAGTAAATTGACACAAAATGCTAAAGGGGGGGTTTGGTTGGATGAATTTTAAACTAAAACTAAATAGGTTGCGAAAAACAAAATTAATTGATACTAAATTGGGGTGAATGAAGGGGGTGAAAAGCTAGCTAGAAGGTCCTTCTCCACACATGACACATATGCAACACAAATCGATTTCCAGTTATTATTCTTATAAACCATGAATGACAATGACCCAAGTTAAACATGAACTGCACAAATTAACCATCGGATTTTCCTAAATTCATTGAATTGGACTCAACAACGCAATCAAATTATTCTTATCAAGTTCCCTATATGAACTTCATGATAGAGATACATATCAATGATCATTAAGTTCTATGAAAATCATAAACATTGACATGGCATTCGTAACTATGAAAAACATGATACTCTTGCCATGAATTTACTTAACACAATCATGACTAGTGATTTCCACTACTTATAAATATAAGTTCATAACTATTAGGTGAAATTCCCTTATATTTTAGCATCAAATTCATGCATGCAAACTAAGTAGGCCTCCTTAATCAACATACAAGAATAAGTTATCAATCAAACAGATAAGTAAATTGCATTCATGATTTATGAAACAATAACTAGATGTAATTAATTCATATCACACATATGTTCATGGCTTTGAATTCACCTCTAGCTAAAACAAAATTAGTTCCACATGTCTATCACAACTAAATAAAAACAATCTAATTTAAACATTGAAGCTGAAACTAAGGATAGAATACACCTAGAAATGCTCCAGTAATCCAAAGGCCTTAGATGGCAGGCACGGCTCTAAGCTCTCCTTCCTGGCAACGCTGCGACACCCTTTATATTTTTTCTCTGAATTTCTCTCTAAAACTCTCTCTCTCTCTCTCTAAATTGTGGCACAATGTGTGTATATATAAGGCAGACACACGACATTGTTTGTGGAGGAAAAGGATTAGGGCACCACACAATTCTAGGAGAAAAGGAATTAAACTGTTTGCATGATTTCAGGACTTCTAGAATCAGATATGCATTGTTAAAACATGATAAGGACTCCTAAATTCAAATGAGATGGATTTAGAATAGGATAAGGACTCCTTTTGCAGCTGGAGATGAGTTTAGATAATGTTGGATTAAATAGGATAATGTTTGGATAATATGGGATAAGATAAGATAAGACTGGATAAGATAGGATAAGGTTGGATAAGATCTCCTTATTTTCAGCTGATTCCTTGTCTTCCAAGCCTTAATTTAATTCTTCCAGATTTGTAGCACATTTTTAGCATCATTTGTCACCAAAAACGTCCATCCATTATGCTCCATACACATGATATCCAATCCAAGTCCAAAACTGCTCCAAATTGCTCCTTTTGGCCATTTATTGTCATCTTTGCCAATTGGACCTGCAAACACACGAAAATAGCTTAAATCACTATAATAAATAGAAACTAACTCACTAAATGCAAAGAAACAAGCTAATAAAGTCGCATAAATATGCTCTTATCAGGTACTGATACGGTTCTCCAGAAGATAGGGCTATATCTCCCTGATAATGATATACACCCCCATAACCCGTCGGGGTATAGCCACTAGGCCATAGTACTTGCTAAATAGGAACTGGTGGTGGCAAGGTAGGTGGTTGGGGCTTCTGCTAGCTCTGAAGGCACTGATTAGCTTGGTGTCCCGTCTGACCACAAACAAAATATCCTTTATTACCTTGTTACAATCCCTAAAATGTCGACTATTACATCTACCGCAGAATGGACCACTAGAACCACTAAAATCTCTCTATCTCTAGAACGAGAACCTCTTGAACGACCACCCCTCTGCAGTGCAGTGGAACTTGAGCCCTCACTAGGAGAACCAGAACTAGTACCGTTTCTTTGAAAACTTTGCGTCTTGCGAGGTCCCTATGATGACTGGCCTTTATCTTTATTATTATTTTTCTTCTGGTTATTATCTTTTTCTTCTTCCTCCTCACTATCATCTCGAGCATTCTTAGAGTCCTCAACCCAAAGTAGAACTTCATAAAACTCCTGATATGTAGAGCAGGGAGTCGTAGTCGCCATAGAACACCATTTCTTTCGAGTACCCCACTTAAATCGTCGAAGCATTTCCGCAGCATTTTCAGCAATCTCTGGACTATATCGAGACAAATTAATAAACTTTCTATAGTACTCATTAGCTGACATTTTCCCCTGTTTTAAATGCGAGAATTCTTCCTTCTTACGATCCAAATACTCTGGAGGTACAAATCTCTTCTGGATTAGTTGCTTAAAAAACCTCCCAATCTACAGCTTCTTCCAGTGACAACTGAAAAGATTCCTACTTCCACCATGATGCAGCCTCCTCACCCAAAAACCAAGTAGTCATCTCGACCCATCTATCCTCAGGGAAATTCCCCTGTCACTGCATTACCCGATAGGTTTTCTCGACATGATTAAGCCAACGCTCAACTCTTTCGGGCCCTTGAGTACCAATAATATTATTCAACTTTAAGTTATATATGGTCTCCAAGGGAGTTCTCTGGGGAGGGCAAAGTGTGCACTGAATGGCATTAGCTATGGCTTCACCAAGTTGGGCAACATCTAGAAAATTAAACTGGGGGAAAGTACGTGGCTCTCTACAAGGCGGCATGGTTCTGACATAAGACATTCAAAATGATTAGAATACCCACAAAATATACAAGACTGCTAAACCTAGGCTCTGATACCAAACTGACACACCCCGATCGAAGTCGATGCATGTTGGTTGTCATGTGAGGGTGACGTAGCCCTGTGCACAATGCGGAAGTGATATTATTATGTAAATGTGGGTGAACAAAAACCAAACTAGCTAACTAACACTAGACAAATATATAAGTGCAAGTGAAGGTATTTAAAGTGTAAATACATATATTTAGAGCATAGGTAACCTAAGTGCAGTCCAGCAGGCTAAGTATTAGTTACACAGGTTATGAAATAAAATTCCTACATTAATTGAAGTCTATCAGAACCGCCATAGAGTCCTCATAATCCACCAACACGAACGACTAACTAGAACCTCGAGGGGCGCAAAACAGAAAACGTGAATAGGCAAAAACAAAGCTTTTTAAAACCATTTCTCTTTCCAAAAATAATATCCACTCACCATAAAACCCGTATAATTTCCCAAAAAATAGTAATACATATGTATGTAGAAATCATGCTCAAGAGTAGTGAAAACCAAGTATATGCCATGTGAAGTATCTCATCAATGAAATAAGTAAGCCAGGAGAAATAATTCAATGTAAACTGATATGTTAGCCGGAGTCACTTAACATGACCTGTACAGTTGAGCCTATAACTCATCTACTAATTCCTGCACACAAGTCGGAATCACCTAATGCAGTTTGTATGACAGGCTGGGTGTAAATAAATACACTAAAGTACTACGATCACGTGAATGTTGTGCGATGTATAGCAAGTCACCTATGAGTTGAAACCACCTAATATGGTCTGTAAAACAGGCTGACACCTACCTTGGATCCAAGGTGAGTGTGTGGTGCGGAAGGTGAGCGATCACATAAAGGCTAGGCCTTGGCCTTGGGCAGAGCACTAACACCAAGGTGTAAGATAATAAGCACTAAATGCATCTAAACATAACCATACACACTGCAATTACTATCATCAATATGCACTCACCTGAAGCTCACTTTGGCATCCACAGCGTCATGCAATGATATGCATTTAAAAACGAAAATCCATTTAAAACCATTTATGGGAAAATGGAAAACATATATACGTATATATAGAAAAGTAAAAGCCCACTGACTGGTATGTAGTAGGGTTGTTACCCTCGAGTCTCGCCTGGCTACGCTCGTCCTCCGGAAACGTCTCACCTATATGTGAAACAATTAATTTAACGTTAATTTTAATCACATAACCAAAACCGTGTAATAACTTCTCATACGTTGCTCAATTGGGGTGTTTGAATATACCATCATAGCTAACTCAACACCACGAGCATCCCCATATTTGAATATACCATCATGGCCAAGGCATGACCACACGCGTCGGCCACGCACAAGCACGTGCGTGGCACACTGACGGAATCCCTAACGGCGTTAGGGCATATTTTGTTAAATTCCTTGAATATTCCATTAAAATTACCTGACGCCGTCATTATATTCTGTCAAAGTTTACGGAATATTCCCCTTCCTTCTCCGATGACTCGCTGGGAACCACCGCCGGTCGCCGTTTGCAATGCTGGATTCTGGAAAAATTTAAACTTCATTTTCTCATTCATTTTTCAACCAAATTCCACAAATCTTATATGGATTTGAAGCTCTCAACAAGGAGAACATAATTCTAGTAAGGTTTGCAACTCTGCGAACTACCCTATTCCGACGTCCAAGTCACTTCAAAACTAACCTAGGGTCCCAATAGAGTTGGTTATGATGCTTTTTGGACCTTAAAACCTTGAAAAATCTCAACGATCATGTCGGAGTAACTTCTACCCCATCAGAGCTCGCAAGTTCTTGGGTTCCCAATGCCCTTTCTTCAAACCAATGGTACCACCAGTCTTGTGGAGTAAAGAGAATAATGATGATGGTCCTAGAAAGGTCGATCCATGAGGTTTGGAGGATTTTTTGCATAATTGGTCTATGGTTATACGGACGAGAGAGAGGGTTCGAGAAAGAAGGAGAGGGGGAAGGGTTTGGCACGTGTGCATGTGTGTGTATGTCATGATATAGGTTAGAAATAAAAGGGTCTCAAGCCCTAGTTGGGCTACAATGTTTAGGGCTCAAACAATTGAGTCCAACTAAAAAGAAACCAACCCAAATTTCACTTATTCCTTGGTAACATTTTCGCTACGAACTAGATTCGGCCCTAACTCACGTCAACGATCTCGTGGCGTCGAGTACAATTTGATCATATGAACGGGAAAAATAATTTAAAACTATATACGTACATCCACCTCACCAAGCCAACGAGGGCATAATCGTCATTTTCACACATTAGGGGAGAAAATATGTATTTATTCAGGACGAGTCGCCACATTGCAACGGTTTTGGAATCAAATCGACATGGAGATACTATTCAATGGAATTTAGGAGAGACTTAATTTCTAGTTTTTATTATTTCCATTTATTTTTCCATTTCTTTAATAAGGACTTAAAGTCCATTATGCTTAGGGGTTTACAGGTTTTAAAGGTTTTTCAATTAGCCTTTAATTCCCTAGTTTGCCATGGGTTTTATATATGGAGTTTGATTCTCCACTGTGAGGATTCAACCAAAATCAAAATAAAATATTGGAGGAGAAGGTTGAGGCAAGGAGGAAGAAAGCTAGAGTGTTTTTTCATCTTTTCTAGGGTTACGATGTAGCCTGATCATGAATATTTAATTCCCTTGTTGTATTGTTATTATCAAGTTTTTATTCCATACTGAGTATCTTTTGCTAATCGTAATGTGCTTGATTTTTATTTAGATCACCTTCTAGGTTTGATGCAAGTTAGAGTAGATGCCATACTTAACTTCGTTTAGCTTCTTGCAATTGATACCATAAACACCTATTTGTAGACACCATGCAATTAGGGTTTATGTGATTTTCCTACAATTTAGAGCTTAATAGGTTCCTGCTTGTTTAAATTCATCTAGATGCCAAAGAGGGTTAACATGTAAGGATACTTTTGATGTAACCAGATGCCATGGTTGTTGAATAATTTAGGATAACCAATCATCAATATTGGGGAACAACTTGAGCATTCCATATTAAGGGAATTATGTAGAATTGGTTACGGTGAATTAAGATGCCATGGGTCTTATTTTTCTTATGTTTTTAATTTTATTATTTTCATGTGGTTAATTTCAAGTTTATTTTAATTTTAAGTTTAACTCAAATCATCATATCTTTTTCTGTTAAAGCTTCTCAATTATAATTTGTTTCAATTTAGTTAGTAAAATCTTTAGAATCAATTTGATCTCTGTGGGATGATATCTATGCTTATATGCTATACTGTCATTTGATTTGTATACTTGCGAGCACTAAAATTCTAAACTTAACGAGGTTTCTAGCACTACTACTATTACATCCCACATCGCCCAGGGGAGTGGATCCTGTAAACCTTATATGTATATTTCCATCTCTACCTAGCACGAGGCCTTTTGGGAGCTCATTGGCTTTGGGTTCCATCGGAACTCCGAAGTTAAGCGAATAGGGCACGAGAGCAATCCCATGATGGGTGAGCCACTGAGAAATTGTCGTGTGAGTTCCTAGAAACAAAACCGTGAAGGTGTGGTAGGGGCCCAAAGCGGACAATATCGTGATACAGTGGAGTCGAGCCCGGGATATGGTGGGGGCTAGGGATGTGACAGCTACAATCTTAGCTTTAGGTGTCGGATGATGGTGGCGATTTAATAAGCCATTATGTCAGATAAAAGATATTCGACATAAATTCCTGGCGGATATTTAGTGTCGGATGCAACCACCATAAAATTATTATAACCGTCAGTATTTTTGAATTTTAAAAAAAAAATATTTTTAACATATTCCGGCGGTTTTTAAGTTAACGGTGGCGGTTATAACTGTGACATCCCACATCGCCCAGGGCAGTGATCCTTATATGTATATTCCCATCCCTACCTAGCACGAGGCCTTTTGGGAGCTCATTGGCTTCGGGTTCCATAGGAACTCCGAAGTTAAGCGAGAAAGGGGCTAGAGCAATCCCATGATGGGTGACACACTGGGAAGTTGCTCGTGAGTTCCCAAAAACAAAACCGTGAGGGAATGGTAAGCCCAAAGTAGACAATATCGTGCTACGGTGGTGGAGCAGGTCGGGGAATTGATCCGCCCGAGGCCGGGATGTGACAAATTGGTATCAGAGCCTAACCCTGGTTGTGGTATGCCGACGAGGACGTCGGGCCCCTAAGAGGGGGGAATGGTAAGCCCAAAGCGGACAATATCGTGCTACTGTGGTGAAGCGGGTTCGGGAAGTGATCCGCCTCGGGCCTAGATGTGACAATTTGGGATCAAAGCCTAACCCTGGTCGTGTGTGTGCCAGCGAGGATGTCGGGCCCCTAAGAGAGGTGGATTGTGACATCCCACATCGCCCAGGGGAGTGATCCTTATATGTATATTCCCATCCCTACCTAGCACGAGGCCTTTTGGGAGCTCACTGGTTTCGGGTTCTGTAGGAACTTCGAAGTTAAGCGAGAAGGGGGCTAGAGCAATCCCATGATAGGTGACCCACTAGGAAGTTGCTCGTGAGTTCCCAAAAACAAAACCGTGAGGGAATGGTAAGCCCAAAGCGGACAATATCGTGCTACGGTGGTGGAGCGGACCCAGGAAGTGATCCGCCTCGGGCCGGGATGTGACAAATTGGTATCAGAACCTAACCCTGGTCGTGGTGTGCCGATGAGGACATCGGGCCCCTAAGGGGGGAATGGTAAGCCCAAAGCGGACAATATCATGCTACTGTGGTGGAGCGGGCCCATGAAGTGATCCGCCTAAGGCCAGGATGTGACAATTTGGTATCAGAGCCTAACCCTGGTCGCATGTGTGCCGACGAGGATGTCGGGCCCCTAAGGGGGGTGGATTGTGACATCCCACATCGCCCAGGGGAGTGATCCTTATATGTATATTCTCATCCCTACCTAGCACGAGGCCTTTTGGGATCTCACTAGCTTCGAGTTTCGTAGGAACTCCGAAGTTAAGCGAGAAGGGGGCTAGAACAATCCCATGATGGGTGACCCACTGGGAAGTTGCTCGTGAGTTCCCAACAACAAAACCGTGAGGGAATGATAAGCCTAAAGCGGACAATATCGTGCTACGGTGGTGGAGCGGGCCCGGGAAGGGATCCGTCCCGGGCCGGGATGTGACAATAACCTACAGAAATTGACTATTTATTATTGTAAATGTTATATTGATTAAAAATAAGTAAATAAACACATGGTTTAAATATTCTTTTTTCACTCATGGCCTTGTAGAATATAACCGACACGAACAAAGCAAAATTTTGGACGGCCGTCAGAATATTATGCTCACGGATTAAGTTTTTATTTTTTGTTATAATATGAGCACTCGTCTTCGCACATAACACTTCAAAAGCACATTCACCAGTTTGACGATTAGAAACTATTAGTTTGAAAATGATACAAATAAATGGATGAGATCAGCTATTTTACCAAATCTTGTGTCACTTGAATGAGATCAGCCATGTTCATATAAATGAAAGAGATGAGAAACTGACTGATGAAGTAAACTAATATTAATTCAAAAGACTAAGAAAATGTCAGAACATGAGCTAGCTAGTGATTAAATTCTTATAAATAGGAAAACAGCTTTTATGTATGCGATTTCGGAGTATATACAAACAAGTTTGACGATT
Source organism: Pyrus communis (assembly GCF_041283825.1). Taxonomy (NCBI): domain Eukaryota; kingdom Viridiplantae; phylum Streptophyta; class Magnoliopsida; order Rosales; family Rosaceae; genus Pyrus; species Pyrus communis. Next base: position 16,620,781 of record NC_142570.1, on the reverse strand, counting down.
AGATCATTGAAAAAAGTTTCGTAGAATGTGTATTGTGTCAAAACGGTAGATTAAATAAACACTTAAGAGTTAATGTTATACTTCCATTAAGTATAAAATAAGATTTTGTGGTATCCACTAGTGTAAATATTTTAAATTGAAGATCAAATTTATTCATTACATTCTTATAGGGTCGAGGTGTGACAGCCCGTTCCGGAATTTTCAAACTGTAAGTGTGAGATGATGATTTTGTCCCTAGTGTGAATTTTCGTTATCTGGTTGTTTTTTAGCTTGGTTTGGCTGGTTGTGGACCACACACATTTCCCCACACTCACCCTCACCCTTTCCCTGCCCTGCACCCCTATCCCGAGCCATTTCTCTCTCCCATTTCCATTCTCGTTTGTACGAACATACCTCAAAACCCTCCAAATCTTCACAGATCAAGGAAACAAAGTATATATTCATGCTCGTGAGGTCCGTAGAAGTTCAACCGTACCCATTTCAGGTAAGGATACCTTCGTTTTCACGTTGAACTCGGGATACCCCGATTTTGTCACTGTTTATGCACACGTTAATTCTTGTGTTTTTGGGAATTTCAAGCTTATAAGAAGCTTGGTGAGTTCCTTAGGATGCTCGGGGTGGTTCGTTTGAAGGTTTTGGATGTCGGGATCGTGAGTTACAAAGTTGGCTGGAGTTGGTGGTGTTTTCTTGGCGAGATTCCGTGGATTTTAGCACTTGAAAGTGGTATGGATTTTGTGAAATTTGGTTGAAAAACGAAGAAGATATGAAGGTTTGAAATTTTTACGATTTTCCGGCGCCGGAGCCTCGCTAGAGAAGACGACGGAATATTCCGTCAGTTTGAACGGAATATTCCTAACGACGTTAACGGAATCCGTTAAAGTTAATGGGATATTCCTGACGGCGTTAACTGACGTCATCAGCGTGCCAGGCACGTGCCTGCGCGTGGCCGGTGCGTGGGGGTGCGTGCGACAGTGGAAAATTTTTCTAAAAATATGGGGATGTTCCTGAGGTTGAGTAGATCACGTTGGTGTATTCATACACCCCATTTGAGCATTGTATGAGAAGTTATTTCATAAGGTTGGTTATGTGTTTTAAAATTAACGTTTTTATAGTTGTTTCGCATATAGGTGAAACCTATCTCGAGGACGAGCGCGGTCACTCGAGGCAAGGGGGTTACAACCCTTCTACATACCAGTGAGTGGGCTTTTGGTTTTTCGTATATACCTATATACTTATGTTTTTCCCATAAATTGATTTGAAACGTTTATACGTTTATATGCCATGCATATTATTTGCCATTTATTTACGCATTATGAGTCGCATATATTTATATATTTACGTTCAGTAGTGATTTGAGATGCATGGAGAGCTCATAACCTGCACCCCCGGTGTTAGTGCTCCCGCCCAGAGTTGGGCACAGTCCTTCACGTGATGTTCACCTCCCGCACCACACGCTCATCTTGGATCCAAGTTAGGTGCACAGTCCTGTCGTACATACCACTTTAGGTTGTTCCGACTCGTAGGTGACCCGCGATTATTCGCCTAGCCTTCACGTGATCGTAGCACTTGAGCGTACTTATATTACACCCAGTCTTATCGTACAGACCACTTTAGGTGGTTCCGACTCGTGTGCAGGTATAGTTAGTGAGATGGAGATTTGAGCTCTAGATTCAAGCGTACAGGTCACGTTAGGTGACTCCGGCTGACAGATTACATGGCATTGATTTGACTTTCCTGAGCACTTGCATTCCATTTAGAGACATGTGACATGGCATATTTCGAAGCATGATTTATATATATATATATGTATATTCTATTTTTTTCTGAGAAGTATACAGGTTTTACGGCGAGGGGTTAGAATCTTGTTTATGAAATGGCTTTTGAAAAGCTTTGTTTTTGCCCACTCACACTTTTTGTTTTGCGCCCCTCTAGGTTCTAGTTGGCTAGCACTCATAGTGGCTTCCCGGAGGATTTCCCTGGCATATCTGACAGATTATCACCAGTGTAGGACCACCTTCGGGTGTGCTTTTGTTGTGTCGTTTTCTCCTGGACTACATTAGGTCTTCGTGCTCTGAACTTTGTGTTCACACTTACGTTTGCACATGTTTGTTATTACTTTGTGTAAGCTTGATTTTATTTATTCGTACTATTTTTGTTATTATTTTATTAGCTTCCGCACTGTGCACTGATAGGAGCATATTTATGCGACTTAAATGGCTTGTTCTCGTACATTTACGTTATGTTTCTTTAGTTATTTTAGTACTTTAAGCTATTTTCGTGTGTTTGTAGGTCCAAAGGGCTAAAGGAGCAAAAAGATGCATTTTGGAGACTTTTGGAGCACTTTTGGGCTAAGGACGGATAGCTTATGCTTGAAGCCAAAGTGTTGGACGAAATTGAAGACCTAATTGGAGCCAAAGTGTTGGAACCTTGTTCTCTTTAGTTTTAGGACATTTAAACCTTTCCTAATCCCAATCATGCCATGCATAACACACATCCATTCTAACACATTGTCATTGCACATGCATTTCCTTCATTAGTTAACCCACATGCACTTATCACTTATCATCACCACATATCATATCACTTAATCACTTATCACTTATCATCACCACTTAACCACTTATTATATCATAACCACATATCATATCACTTATCACTTATCACTTAACATATCATCCACCTACTTCACCTACAACATCCACTTCACCTACAACATCCACCTACTTCACCTACAACATCCACCTACTTCACCTACAACATCCACTTCACCTACAACATCCACCTACTTCACCTACAACATCCACCTACTTCACCTACAAATGACATAGCCATATGTTCCCTCCACTACTCCTATAAATACCCTTGCATTCACCCATTCAATTCACATCTCATTTCATACACAACACACCACAAACACTTCCATTCCTTCTCTTTGCCGTGAGTTCCCTTGTAATCCAAACACCATTTTTCCATTTCCCTATTAATCCAAACACCACTCCCCAAACCATTCACACCATCAAACTATCCTTAGACCTTGTGCTACAACAACGAGGAAGAGAAGAGTGCCTAAACGTTCATACAATTCAAGTTTGAGTTGTTGGAATGTTTAGGTGTTTCTTTGATTTCAATGTTTAAATTCAATTCTCTTTGTTTGTACGTATGAGGAATGGAAGAGAAGAGTGCCTAAACGTTCATACAATTCAAGTTTGAGTTGTTGGAATGTTTAGGTATTTCTTTGATTTCAAAGTTATAATAAACTAAACCCCCTTTAGCTAGGGGGTGATTCGAAATATATGTTTATGCTTGCATTTTGATTTGATTAATTCTAATTGCGTTTCATAAGTTGTGGTTCAATTTGTTTAACCGTTTGATTGATAACTTATTTATGAATGTTTATTAAGAATGCGCGCTTAATTTTCATGCATCAATATGACGCTAGAATATAAGTGAGTTTCACCTAATAGTTACGAACTTATATTCACAAGTAGTGGAGGTTGCTTATAAACAATCGCGTTAAATAAATTCTTGGCATAAGTTTCATGCGTAGTCCATAGTAACGAATGCCTCGTCAACACTTAAAGTTTTCATGATGCTTAATGATCTTTGATTGTATCTTTATTGTGCTTTTCACGTAAAGGACTTTTGGAGAATGTTGTGAATTGCGTTGCGCTAACCCATCCAATTCATTAACTTAAGGAAAACTTGACGGTTAATTTAAGCGGACCTAATTAACCCGGGGCGTTGAGAATTAATGATTTATTGAAATGCAATTGGAAATCGTTTTATTATGCAAGTATAACATATGTGGAGATGAACCCCGTAGCTAACTTTCCATCCATTTGTTCTTTCTTTTCTTGTTTCTTGTTTCTGTTTTCATGTTTAATTTAACTTGTTATTCAATTATGTTAAACATGTGAAACTAATTTCTTTGTAGTTAGAGGCGAATTTGAAGCCATGGACATATGTTAGTTATGATTTGATTTACTCCAGTTATGAATTCATGAACTTTAGATGTGGGTTACTTTTCTGTTTTGATTAAGAACTTGTTTATGTATGTGGGTTGAGGGTCGACACTTAATTTGCATGTCTAAACTTGATGCTAGGATATAAGGGAATTTCACCTAATCGTTATGGACTTATATTCATGAGTAGTAAAGATCGCTAGTCACGATTGTGTTTAGTAAACCCTAGGCTGGATTAACATGCGTATTCCATAGTTATGAATGCCTAGTCGATGTTTATGATTTCCGTTGAACTTAATGATCTTTGTTGAATGTCTCTATCATGCGTATTCCATGGTTAGGGACTTTGATTAGGAATAATTTGGTTGTAATGCGTATCCCATTCAATCCAATGAATCTAGGGAAATCTGAAAGTTAGTTTAAGCGAACCTAATTAACTTGGAGCATTGTCATTCATCGTTTGTTGAAGTCATAACTGGGAGTCAATTTATATGCTTATGTTCATGTGTGGATAAGGAACCCTCTAACTAGTTGTTCATCATTCTATTTCATTAATTTCGTTTTTAGAATCTGTTTTAATTCCAAGTTTCTGTTTTAGTTTAAATTCATCCAAAACCAATCCCCCATTTATTTTAAAGTGTTAGATTAGTTAGAAATACATTCATATTGTTATTTTACGTTTTTGAGTCAAATCCAAGTGATTAACAATCCCTCCTAATCCCCGGTCCAGAACGATCCCTACTTATACATATACTACAATTTGACGAAAAGAGGGTTTAATTTGTATGCGTATAATGCTCGTATCAAATTTTGGCGCCGTTGCCGAGGACTAGAAAATTTGCTAATCTCTTGGATTGTTTTATTTTCGTTTGTTTTTATTTTATTCCAGATTCTTAATCTTGTTTTGTTTCTTGTTTTAGGTACTAGTTTATGACTCGGAGTTCTCGTCCGATTCGTGAACATATCCTGGAGTGATTGGGTTCTTCGTCCGGCTGCAAGACGTAAAAGAAAGCGTTACTTGGGAGGCAACCCAATGCACTGAAAAAAAAAAAAAAAAAAATTTCATTTATTAAATAAAATACTAAACATGGAGAAAGGTGGTGCTTCACAAAGGTTGTTTACGTGAAGCCCCACTACGAGGCGTCGAAGCAGAAGGCTTTGAAGCAGAAGGCATTGGAGCGGAAGGCATCGGAGCGGGAGGCATCGGAGCGGGAGGCATCGGAGCTAGAGCATTCCAGGCCTCAATACTTGGCCAAGCGCTGGATGAGCCAGGAAAAAGGTGCCTCTGGAGGAAAGACGAAAACCTTTGACGGTCACTGTGAATCCGACCTTCAGACTCTTGCAGCTCATCAAGCTTCCTCTTCATGCCCGTCGAATAGTTGTTTGCAAGCACATGCAAACTTCTATTCTCGTACTTAAGCAGTTTGATCTCTTGCTTAAGACTTTCCACCTCTGCCATCAATGATTCCACCTGACGGGAGCGGGCAAGCAGGCGTTGGCCCATGTTGGACACAGAACTCGCACACTGAACACTAAGTGCGAGGGACTCTTGAACGGCCAACTCATCGGACCGTCCTGACAGCAGCCTACTATCTTTTGGAGTAAGGAGGTTTCTAGCTACTATTGTAGCTGTTGTGGCGTCCTGCATCACGGAGTCTTCACCTGCAAGAAGACCGTTAGAAGATAAAAAAGAAGGACGCCATACATTACCTTGACGGGGCGCAACCGGATCGCTGCTGAGACTCAAATCTAAGCTAAGGTTCGATGGGTTTGCCATTTTCAAAAGTGTTCAAAGAGATGGGGTGGATGGAGTTAATTCTCAAAGGGCCGGATTCGATTTTCAAAGAATGGGAAATCTTCAGAGTGTGTTTGTTGCGGTGATCGATACATCTATAAGAAGCCAAGGCGACGCGTCCACCGATTCAAAAAGCCGGAATTTCCGGCGTAATTTTGGCGACGCTTTCTCGGCTTTTCAGAAGACGTGTGCAACTTTGTCAAAAGTTCACGTGGAGGTCATCATCGCAGCTACACTTTTGCCGACAAGCGTAAATTTCGGCGACGCTTTCTCTGCTTTTCGGAAAACGCGTGCGACTTTGTCAAAAGAACTCAGACAGAGCCGCGTACGCACTACTACGTGTCGTTCAGAAATCGAAGGGGCGTCGTGCAGAAATCGAAGAGGCGTCCGTTCAAAAATCGAAGAGACGTTTGTCGACACGGGTAAAAGAACAATACCACCACTTGATATTATCTCTATATATGTCGACCTTCGTCTTTTATGGCAAGGCAAACCTGAAGAAAATGCCCAACTCTCCCTCACCTCTGAGGGCGCACTCCCAGCAAAGCCTTTCAAAATACTCAATTCTTTCTTCTTCCCCAAAGATGATACCAGATGCCTGGAGTACATATGACCCAGGAGGAAACGGCGGATTGAAGCATGTGCTGATTCATTCACCGCTTCTTCAAAGCAAAGGTATCTCATATCATCAAGGTCAAAAGCAAAAGTATCTCATATCATGCTCTTTCCCTGTCTTTTTCTTTGTCCTTGTTCTTACTTGCATGGCAAAGTAAAAGAAGCAATCAGCCGGCACTTGGAGTCAGTCTTCCGATCTGGAGCCAACTGCCTGGAATCTATTCCTGATTGCTTACCTAGCGTTGCTCTCGAGTAGTCATCTTCAACGGTTGTTACACTTCCAGAGAAGGGACCACTCCTGCAAAGATTGAACAAAGAAACAGATAACAGGAGGAAGCTCAGACCTTCGGGGGAAACCAAAAGAACCATCCTGCTGCCCAGTTCAAGAAGTAGCACAAAGGAAAATCAACGATGGGCAGAAACCAGTTCAAGAGTAAGCCTGTGGAATCACCAAGATCATGCCTCAATACAATCACCAAGGAGAAGAGGGAATTTACACTCCATAACCAGATTTGCGTCCCTAAACTCTTCTCTTTGTTAATTACATTCTGCCATGTTTAGTATGTTTAGTTGCTTTTTGTGTGTTTACTTATGTTTTGTGTGAACCATATGCTTAAAACATTGAGGACAATGTTTGATTTAAGTATGGGGGGGGGGGGTAACTAAGTATATTTAATGCAAATTCGTGGGATTTTATCACCCATAACTTCAAATGTTGTTCCTTGCTGTTTTAAGGTGTTTTTAAGTTGTTTTAGAGTGTTTTAGTGTGTTTTGTTTTATAATTCGAAAATCCCATAAAAATTTGAAAAATTGTTTTGAAAAACCCAAAAAGAGTTGTTTTAAGAGTCGTTTTTGTGTGTTTGTGTCTTAGGGTACCTTCCAACACAATGATAAGGATTTGGTTTATAATTGCATGACGGTTAGAAAGAGTTATAAACATAGAGAAAAGTTTGATTTACTCTTGGTATATGCTTGGTTATGGTTATAATGTATGACTTCACATGCAATCATAAAAGAAAAAAAAAATTCGTTTTTGTAACATGCTTGAAGGAAGGAACTCAAACAAACGCTACAACCCTGAGAGACTTGAGCCTATAACGTTCTTTGGAGAGTATAATCTGTGATTTCTTGTTTTCTAAAGTCGTTGCATGATCTCATTATTCTTTGCTTGGTTACTACTTAGAAGGCGTTTCATCATATAGTTCCAAATGCTAGAACTCATGCCCATTTCATTCAAAGCATGTTATTGATTTGCATAACACATATTCAAGAAGAAGTTGTGTAGTGACCACCACCATAGCCAAATAGCCTTACTTCCCATACTTCGTATATGTTGTAAGTTTTAACCCCGTTGAGCCTCGTTTTGCCTTTATTCCTTGTTTACCCACATCACCCCTTACCTAGCTTAGAGTAGGACTTTCCTATACCCTTGTTCTTAAAGTTTAGTGAGCATGACTTAAATGAATTCCTTTTGAGTTACATTATGCAAGAAAATGAGTGTGGGGGAGTAAAAGTTTGTTCTTACGTTTATATGTATGTTTTGAGATTTAAAAGAAAAAGAAGAAAAAAAAAAAAGGAGTGAAAATAAGTAAGAATGAACTCACGAGCGTTGATGGTTGAAGAAAGGGTCCAAAAAGTTGAATATGGCCCTAAGTTTTGTGTGATTTTCCCTTGGGTGTTCAAAGTTGACTTCTGCGTTCTTAAGGGAATTCTAAGTGCCTAATTCAATACTTTGCTCACTATTGCTTTAAGAATGTTTGTTTATCCTTCACCTTTCATTGTTAGCCAATACCCTAGCCCCGTTACTACCCTTTGACTTCTATATTGAGTGTTATGTATTTCAATTGTGGAGTTTGAACTTGGTATGAGCTTATGGTGTCACTGGTTCTCGCGTCTAAGTAATAGCATTCCATTCATGAGATCATATCTAAACATGCTTATTAACTCCAGAAAATGCTTTCCTTATTATAACATATGTGAGTGTTCGTCTACATGTTTACATCAATCTTCTCACATATACCTAGTGTAGGGTGTGTAGTCAGAAAATCTGTGTGAAAAACGAGAGTACATCTAGTAAGAAATTGAGGGAATTCTCTAAAGGCATGTTACTACATTTGAAATGTGTTTTAATTGCTTAATTGTGAACTAGTATGTGGTGACTATGATTAAGAATGTACTTAAGTGTAAAGATGGCTCAAATCTGTGAGAATAATGATTTTTAACTTGTCATGTGCATTGGAAGTCCCTGATACGATTGTTGGAAGGTGTAGGTTGTGTTTTGTTCTTTTTGTTTTGTTTTTCTGTTTTGCTCGAGGACTAGCAAAAGCTAAGTGTGGGGGTATTTGATAGGAGCATATTTATGCGACTTAAATGGCTTGTTCTCGTACATTTACGTTATGTTTCTTTAGTTATTTTAGTACTTTAAGCTATTTTCGTGTGTTTGTAGGTCCAAAGGGCTAAAGGAGCAAAAAGATGCATTTTGGAGACTTTTGGAGCACTTTTGGGCTAAGGACGGATAGCTTATGCTTGAAGCCAAAGTGTTGGACGAAATTGAAGACCTAATTGGAGCCAAAGTGTTGGAACCTTGTTCTCTTTAGTTTTAGGACATTTAAACCTTTCCTAATCCCAATCATGCCATGCATAACACACATCCATTCTAACACATTGTCATTGCACATGCATTTCCTTCATTAGTTAACCCACATGCACTTATCACTTATCATCACCACATATCATATCACTTAATCACTTATCACTTATCATCACCACTTAACCACTTATTATATCATAACCACATATCATATCACTTATCACTTATCACTTAACATATCATCCACCTACTTCACCTACAACATCCACCTACTTCACCTACAACATCCACTTCACCTACAACATCCACCTACTTCACCTACAACATCCACCTACTTCACCTACAAATGACATAGCCATATGTTCCCTCCACTACTCCTATAAATACCCTTGCATTCACCCATTCAATTCACATCTCATTTCATACACAACACACCACAAACACTTCCATTCCTTCTCTTTGCCGTGAGTTCCCTTGTAATCCAAACACCATTTTTCCATTTCCCTATTAATCCAAACACCACTCCCCAAACCATTCACACCATCAAACTATCCTTAGACCTTGTGCTACAACAACGAGGAAGAGAAGAGTGCCTAAACGTTCATACAATTCAAGTTTGAGTTGTTGGAATGTTTAGGTGTTTCTTTGATTTCAATGTTTAAATTCAATTCTCTTTGTTTGTACGTATGAGGAATGGAAGAGAAGAGTGCCTAAACGTTCATACAATTCAAGTTTGAGTTGTTGGAATGTTTAGGTATTTCTTTGATTTCAAAGTTATAATAAACTAAACCCCCTTTAGCTAGGGGGTGATTCGAAATATATGTTTATGCTTGCATTTTGATTTGATTAATTCTAATTGCGTTTCATAAGTTGTGGTTCAATTTGTTTAACCGTTTGATTGATAACTTATTTATGAATGTTTATTAAGAATGCGCGCTTAATTTTCATGCATCAATATGACGCTAGAATATAAGTGAGTTTCACCTAATAGTTACGAACTTATATTCACAAGTAGTGGAGGTTGCTTATAAACAATCGCGTTAAATAAATTCTTGGCATAAGTTTCATGCGTAGTCCATAGTAACGAATGCCTCGTCAACACTTAAAGTTTTCATGATGCTTAATGATCTTTGATTGTATCTTTATTGTGCTTTTCACGTAAAGGACTTTTGGAGAATGTTGTGAATTGCGTTGCGCTAACCCATCCAATTCATTAACTTAAGGAAAACTTGACGGTTAATTTAAGCGGACCTAATTAACCCGGGGCGTTGAGAATTAATGATTTATTGAAATGCAATTGGAAATCGTTTTATTATGCAAGTATAACATATGTGGAGATGAACCCCGTAGCTAACTTTCCATCCATTTGTTCTTTCTTTTCTTGTTTCTTGTTTCTGTTTTCATGTTTAATTTAACTTGTTATTCAATTATGTTAAACATGTGAAACTAATTTCTTTGTAGTTAGAGGCGAATTTGAAGCCATGGACATATGTTAGTTATGATTTGATTTACTCCAGTTATGAATTCATGAACTTTAGATGTGGGTTACTTTTCTGTTTTGATTAAGAACTTGTTTATGTATGTGGGTTGAGGGTCGACACTTAATTTGCATGTCTAAACTTGATGCTAGGATATAAGGGAATTTCACCTAATCGTTATGAACTTATATTCATGAGTAGTAAAGATCGCTAGTCACGATTGTGTTTAGTAAACCCTAGGCTGGATTAACATGCGTATTCCATAGTTATGAATGCCTAGTCGATGTTTATGATTTCCGTTGAACTTAATGATCTTTGTTGAATGTCTCTATCATGCGTATTCCATGGTTAGGGACTTTGATTAGGAATAATTTGGTTGTAATGCGTATCCCATTCAATCCAATGAATCTAGGGAAATCTGAAAGTTAGTTTAAGCGAACCTAATTAACTTGGAGCATTGTCATTCATCGTTTGTTGAAGTCATAACTGGGAGTCAATTTATATGCTTATGTTCATGTGTGGATAAGGAACCCTCTAACTAGTTGTTCATCATTCTATTTCATTAATTTCGTTTTTAGAATCTGTTTTAATTCCAAGTTTCTGTTTTAGTTTAAATTCATCCAAAACCAATCCCCCATTTATTTTAAAGTGTTAGATTAGTTAGAAATACATTCATATTGTTATTTTACGTTTTTGAGTCAAATCCAAGTGATTAACAATCCCTCCTAATCCCCGGTCCAGAACGATCCCTACTTATACATATACTACAATTTGACGAAAAGAGGGTTTAATTTGTATGCGTATAATGCTCGTATCATGCACATGGTTACGTCACATCCACATGACGACCAGCATGCCCTGATCTCGATCGGGGTGTGTCACGAGGAGTGTAGTTGTAAAAAAATCATTAAGGAGCTAAAATAACCGTTAAATTGTGATTTTTCGTTTATTTTTGTTCCGTTACGTAATCTCTGAATGTTTGTTTTTTACGATTTTTTACATATACAATCTCAGAGTGCGTACAAATAAGTTTGACGGTTGGATTGTTGAAAAATGTTTCGTAGAATGCATATCGTGTCAAAACAGTAGATTAAACAAACACTTAGAGTTAATATTATACTTCCATTAAGTATAAAATAAGATTTTGTGGTATCCACTAGTGTAAATATTTTAAATTGAAGATCAAATTCATTCAATGCATTCTTATAGGGTCAAGGAGTGTAGTTGTAAAAAATCATCAAAATTGGAGCTAAAATAATCATTAAATTGTGATTTTTCGTTTATAACTGTCAAAATTTTTTGTTCTATTACCTAATCTCTGAATGTTTGTTTTTTGTGATTTTTTACATATGCGATCTCGGAGTGTGTACAAACAAGTTTGATGGTTAGATCATTGAAAAAAGTTTTGTAGAATGTGTATCGCGTCAAAACGATAGATTAAATAAACTTTTAAAAAGTTAATGTTATATTTCCACTAAGTATAAAATAAGATTTTGTGGTATCCACTATCGTAAATATTTTAAATTGAAGATCAAATTTATTCATTGCATTCTTATAGGGTCAAGGAGTGTGACATCCCACATCGCCCAGGGGAGTGATCCTAATATGTATATTCCCATCCCTACCTAGTGCGAGGCCTTTTGGGAGCTCACTGGCTTCGGGTTCTGTAGGAACTCTGAAGTTAAGCGAGAAGGGGGCTAGAGCACTCTCATGATGGGTGACCCACTGGGAAGTTGCTCGTGAGTTCCCAAAAACAAAACCGTGAGGGAATGGTAAGCCCAAAACGGACAATATCGTGCTATGGTGGTGGAGCGGGTCCGGGAAGTGGTCCGCCTCGGGCCTGGATGTGACATTTGGTATCAGAGCCTAACCCTAGTTGCGTGTGTGCCGACGAGGACGTCGGGCCCCTAAGAGGGGTGGATTGTGACATACCACATCGCCCGGGGGAGTGATCCTTATATGTATATTCCTATCCCTACCTAGCACGAGGCCTTTTGGAAGCTCATTGGCTTCGGGTTCCGTAGGAACTCCAAAGTTAAGCGAAAAGGGGGATTGAGCAATCCCATGATGGGTGACCCACTGGGAAGTTGCTCGTGAGTTTCCAAAAACAAAACCATGAGGGAATGGTAAGCCCAAAGCGGACAATATCGTGTTACGGTGGTGGAGCGGGCCCGGGAAGTGATCCGCCCCCGGGCGGGATGTGACAAGGAGTGTAGTTGTAAAAAATCATTAAAATCAGAGCTAAAATAATCGTTAAATTGTGATTTTTTGTTTGTTTTTGTTCTGTTACGTAATCTGTAAATGTTTTTTTTTTACGTATGTAATCTCGGAGTGTGTACAAATAAGTTTGGCGGTTGGATTGTTGAAAAACGTTTCATAGAATGCATATCGCGTGAAAACAGTAGATTAAACAAACACTTAGAATTAATATTATACTTCGATTAAGTATAAAATAATATTTTGTGGTATCCATTAGTGTAAATATTTTAAATTGAAGATTGAATTCATTCATCGCATTCTTATAGGGTCGAGGAGTGTAGTTGTAATAAAATCATCAAAACCGGAGCTAAAATAACCGTTAAATTGTTCTTTTTCGTTTATAACCGTCAAAAACTCTTGTTCTGTTACCTAATCTTTGAATTTTCTGTTTTCCTTGCATCTTAGATCCATGGATTTGGATGGATGAAAAGGTTTCTCCAAGTTCCCAAAATTGAGAACCTCTAAGTCTCCACACCAAGGCATATTGTAGAAGAAATGAGTGACCTTGGAGGAGTTTGATTGCTAGATGATCCCTCCAAGGTGGCCGGCCTCTTTGAGAGCAAAGGGAGGTTTGTGTTCTCATCTTTACTCCTAAGAAAAACCCTTAAGATGAAATGGCTATAAAGATGTCTTTATACCACCTCACAATGGAGTGGCAAACTTGCAATTAAGCCAAGTTCACTACCCTCCTCTAAATTAGTGGGCGATTCAAACTCTTTCAAATCGATTGTGAATTGAAACTTACTTTCAATTCTCCCGTTAGTGATAATACACTTTTAGGGCTTCCACAAACCATGGTTGACGCCTAGCAGCATGTCATGGTTACCCAAGCTAATCAGAAGAGGTGGAGAACCTATTTAGTTTTAGGATTACAAATGCAATACGGTTTTTCTCTAATACAATACTCTTGACCACATTGTTTGGTTTGATAGTTTATTCATGTCTACTATCCAATGTGAGTCTTGTGCTTATATGATTACCTTGAATGTGATTTGGAGCACATTCCTAAATCTCATTCATACTTTGGCCAAAGATTCTTAATCATATCATAGAGTATTCTCCCTCAAACAGTTTGAAGGTTCGAGATCCCTTGTTGCGCATTCACTTGCCTCCATGGCTAAGTGGCTTAACCCCAACGATGCCGTGGACACCCTCCTGGTGGAGTGACTTTGACATAATCAAAGATTAAGGACCTAACCACAAGACAACTGTGATGCCTCAGGTCAAAAGACTAATTTGCATTATCCCAACCATGAGTTCTCATGTGACATGAATATGAGAACTCTTCGTTGATCATGTTCAGTGAACTCATTCTCTATTGAGCACCTACGTACTTGTCTTGATGTCACACACACCAATGACTCGAGACTAGTCACTCTCCCTGAGAGAAGACATAGCACGTACTGATCTTAACGGACTGTCAATGCCCAATTGACAATCCTATGATCAGGAACGTTTAGGATGTGTCAACGAAAGAATGGTCTCATGAATCTAACTTCTTTAGATCACATTCTTCCAATCACATATTCCTTGGACTTATCGTTTAAGCATATAACATTTATATGAGACGGCTCAAACAATAATGTTTGCCCTTAATATTAAACTAGATTAGTTTAACATGTGAAATGTCCATAAAGTATCATCATATGATTGGTTTTAGGGCACATTTCCAACAATCTCCCACTTGCACTAGAGCCAATCAGCTTAGTCATCAGTGATGATACCTCTTCTGTAGTCATTTCATAAATGGCTGAGTAGTAGGCCTAGACAATGGATATCTATATGTTATCCATAGAAGCAACCTTGAGAATAACGACGTCACCATTATACATGATTCTCAATCATGTGGTTCAGTCTCTCATTTGATTTCGGACCTTGATGAGACCTTGATTCCCTGGCTTGAGCTATCGCCCCATTAGTGTCATACACTTTCTGGTTGGAACCGAATGGAGAGTTCATAAATGAACTTTCCCATCCAAACAACAATGTTGTAAGCTTCTATATGGCAATATATTTTGCATACATGATGGAACACATTAAAGTCATTACTTTTAACGTTTCCACCCAAATATCTCTTTAGTCATAATAAAGAGATATCTCATTATCACTTCATTCATAATGAAGAGATATTCTATGATGGATTAGATTCATAATCTAATACATTTACGCTTCCATTACGTTACTCTAATTCTTCCTCATTCTTGAGGAATCCATCCTTAGTATTTCTTAAATACCTAAGGATTCACTTGACAGTTGCCATGGTTCTGATCCTGGGCTTGCACTGATATCATCTTGTATCTTTCTGGGTACATCTTATATCAATGTTTTTCATACAATATGAAATACATAAATCACCTTTCTGCTTATGCATAAAGGATTCTATTTACACATTATTTCTTTGGGAGTCAAAGGGTACATTCCCTTTGAGAAGAACAACTTCCTAGTCTCACTAGAATTGTCATTCTAATTGAAGTTTATCATCAAATGAGAAACTTCCTAGCATCTCTTGTCTATTTTAGGGATTGATATAATCCAATTATATCTTGAAATATATCATTATAATTTCCATTCCATTATATAGACTATATCTCTCATATACATTCTATCGTTATAGAATAACTTTAACGAAGAAGTACTCTTTTCATTTCCAAAAAATTAATATATCATATATATATATATTTAAATTTAGGAATACGATTAACTCCCACTAATCTTTTGTAAACCTAGTAAACAAAAGATTCATTTACATCTTTATGAGAAATCAAACAATTGATCTTTTCTCATAAGATGCTTATAGCTCCCACTAGCTTGCTAAGATCCATGATGGATGGATCTCTACAACTAACCTGTCTTGTGATTTATAGTTTTAGACATATATTATCAAGACTATCTTAATAATGGTTTCGGAAACCCATATTATGTCCAAACATTAAATCACCATTTAGTTGTAGCTAGCAATCTTCGAATTAATTGAAACCAAGACTACGTCAAAGATGGTTTCTTCAAAGTCAACCATTCTCTTTGAGTGTAGTCACCTTAAGCTACCAATTAGCTGTGAAGGTTTCATTATTTCGGGTCAAATGGTACTTTACCATTTCCTTGAGTATATATCGTATATACACTCAATGTAGTCATAAGGATTTTCATTCTTATTTCTTTCGAATTAAGAGGTGCAACTCTATGACATAGTCATAAAGTTCAAACCATTCAACTGAGACGGTTTATAAATCCTTCTGGACTACCTTGGAGCTTGTGGTATAGGAACTAGGTTGTCTTAGAAGTATATATCATATATATATGGGTAATTGATAATGTCCAACGAACTAAATCTTATTCATGTTCATTCTTCTGCTAATGGAGAAATTCATTATCTTACGATGCTACTTTCCTTGATATTTTTCAAGGAAATTAATCTAAAGTGTTACTTTTTTCCTTGGATCAAATCTAAGGAGGTAAATACTTTAGACGTCTTACTCATCTACTTACATTTCTTGAATTCTTTGAAACCTTTTGCAAAGTATTCGGACTTGTGTTTATTCAAAATAAACTATAGTCCAACCGAGGGTGATCTTCGGTGAATGTCATACAACATGAGTAGTATTATGTTGTGGACAAGTGCCACTAACATCTAAGTGAATTAACCTCAACAACTTTGTGATTCTTTCTTCTTTCCAAAAGAATAAAGATTCGAACATTTCGCCTCTATACAATTTTAACAAGAAGGTATTGGATCCGGATCTAACGATCCAAAGCATCCATCTATGACCAACTCGTAACTTATGTTTTAGAGGTATCACAACTCAGTTGGGATTAGTCACTACCTTGCAACCTTTTGGGTTTAAGCATCATCGTATTCTAAACAGTTAAACTACCACATCATCTCTACTATAGAGACAACCAATTTAAATTACAATAATCTAATTATTGATTAATAAAGAACAATGTTTTGTCAAACAAAACATTTATCCATCTCTACTATAGTGACGGATTTAAGTTCCTTAAAATTGGAATGTAAAGACAATCTTTAGTATTTTCCAATTTCTTTGGTAGTTCATATGAGGAAGTAAGTACAATCCGCTTTCGCAGAGATCTATATTTTATTCACTTTCCGAATGTGAAGTACTTTCTCTTCTCTCATTAATCTTCTACTTTTTATTAGCACACTTTTACAACAATTGTAAAACATAGTTACTAATACGGAATCAAGCATTCAAGTAGAAGAACCAACTGTTTTGAACTATTTCAAGAACATATTACAACACCTTCGAAAGGTGTGTTCTTGACACTTGCAAGACATTTCTTGCAAATACCCCTTCCAATGTCCATCCTTTCATAAAGAAAGTTTGTTCCCTTGGAGTTATTTTGCCTTCTTCATTTGACTTCTCCTTTGACTACAATAGTCATGGTCCCTAAACTCCCACTATCTCTCTTGAAACTTATTTCAATTGTGTTATACACATCAAACAATTTGGAGAGTTTGTGGTTTTTGTTCACTATATAGTTTACAATAAACTTAGTGAACCATTAGGATAGGGACACAAAGGTGAAGTCCTTGCCTAATTTCCGTCTCGTTAAGTGGTTTAACACTTCAACACTCAATGATTCAAAATCATCATAAGTCCATGTTGATGGACTATTTTTGTCAACCAACCATTATGTTCTAAACATAATTACAAACTTTCAAGAGTTGTTCAAGGCAACTCTCATTTCTTCATACAACAATTTGTATTTGAAGAATTATGACATTAAAAGTGTTGTCCTTCTCATGTTAGACTTATCTAACATATTCTTCCAATGATACATTATCAATAGGAAGATTGTGAGGATGAGACTACTTAGTTACATCTACAAGCCATTAAAGACAATCTATGGGATTGTAGAACTAAGTCCGGAAATTAAAGCATTCGGCTTTTCTTTTGTCAAGTTTTGGATAGCGTTTGCAAATATATTGGTAAACAAATACATAACGAATATAAATTGATTGATTTTAAGCCATTTGATTCGGGTCTTTAAATCAAATAGCACCACCCACTATTTTTGGCAAATTCCATATCCCTCATCGGAATTCGAGAGTTTTGGAGGAAACTCTTAGTAGGGTATGGGAGGCTCACTATTACCAAGCCCACCTCACGATGATACGATATTGGCTAGCATTAATAATAAAGAGAGAGTACGCTTACTCATTTGCATCTCTTGCAAGTACCCATCTTATTTGGCCTCTAGAGAATGTTGCCTCACAATGATATGATATCGGCGCCATTGCACTTAGTTAAGTTATTCCCACCAAGCTTAGTTCATGAAGGGGTTCAAGAATAGCCTCACAATGATATGATATTGGCCATCCTCGTTGCCTACACTCACCTCATCATATGCGTATAGACTCCTCCTGAGTGTAAGCATGCACTTTGTACTCCCCCATGATAGGGTGAAGCTGGTGTACAAGTCACAAACGATTGGAGCCTACCACGGTGGAAGGCCACGAAGAGATATTCAAAGCATCTCTCGCTTATCAACTTAATAATGGTTTGGTTGAGGGTTTTAGGTCTCATCACATAAATATTCATTTTAATCTAAGTAAAACAATTTTGATCCTATTACAACTATTGGTCCATTTGATTGATTTAGTTGTATATAATACTCCCACTAAGCTTTTAAAACGGTTTTTAAAGCAAGAGTATATGATACTACTAACATAAGGTTTGCATTCATTGATGGACTATATAGTTGCCTTAGGGCCTTAGGATGACTATGAACCTTTGATTCGATTCAACACGAGCCTAGTGTTGAATCTCGGTCTAGGGATGGTGATTGATTTTAGTTACGCGTTTAATCACATTAAGGCGTGTTGTCTTATTGGGCGTTGGACCCAACTACTCCAATTTCATGCATATCGAATAAAACAAGAAAGGAGTACTTCAAAGTAAATAAGAGCTTATGCTCTTTTACAACAATTGATCAAATCAAATTACTTTAAAGTAAAGAAGAGCTTATGCTCTTTTACAACAATTGATCATATCAAATTACAACCAAAATTTAATCGACACATTCCCATGGTTCAAACAAATTTGAAACGGCCTTTCACATAGCTCAATTATAGTAGGCTTAGGTTCATAATCACCCTTTCTTTAATTAATTAACGCTTTAACTAATTAAACTTGAATGCAACATTTTCATTTGGTTTTTGTATCCATAGAATTGATTTAAATGGAGCTAAATGAAATGAAAATCCAATTCTCATTTAAAGAGACAAAACAATTTTGTTCTCTACCTAATTTGGGCCAAAATGTTATGACCTCAACTTGTTTGGGCCATAGTGCAATTAACCTCAACTTTTGGGCTATTTTGCAAAAAACTTAAACTTTTGGGGTCACTTTGTAAAAACACAAAAGTCCACTACTTCATGTAATTACAACTAGAACCCAAAAATTTCCACAAAAGCTAAAACTTCATTAAAGGAGCAAAACAATTTGTCCTTTTAGTGATTTTGGACCTTTACGTAAAAACGTAAACTTTTGGGTCAAAGTACAAATACACAAAAGTATCAAAACTTTATGTAATTGCATAAAAGGCCCACAAGGACCCTAATTGAGTAGGGTGGCCGGTTTTGAAGCAAAGTAATAAAAAAAATTTCAAAGTTTTTGTAAGTGGGGTGTGTGAAATGGAATAAATCATTACACACCTACCCACTAAAATTTCTTTAATTTTTCAAAATAAATATCTAATATATTTAAACATAAGAAATATTTCAAAACAAAAACTTT
Source organism: Pyrus communis (assembly GCF_041283825.1). Classification (NCBI taxonomy): domain Eukaryota; kingdom Viridiplantae; phylum Streptophyta; class Magnoliopsida; order Rosales; family Rosaceae; genus Pyrus; species Pyrus communis. Next base: position 16,601,321 of record NC_142570.1, on the reverse strand, counting down.
ATGAAATAAATCAAAACACCAAACCTTTTGTTCTTGGCAAGAACATATCAAGAACAATGAAGAACATTCATGAAAAACCCATAAGAGCTCCATGAACATTCTTCACCCAAAAACATCCCAAAACCACTCAAACTTAAGGGAAATAACATACAACCATACTAGGGTATATAGGGGTTCCAAAAGTCACTTTAAAACACTTTTAACAAGTCAAACAAGAACCCAAAAATCCACCCTTTGGATTTGGCCGAATTTCCCCAAAAACATGGCACCAAAATTTAGCTCCAAAATTCATGCTCATATGAACTACATCTACAACATTTGAGATGGCAAATTTTCTAACAAAATTTACATTCAAAGAAGCAAGAATAAAGCTTGTAACAATTACAACATTCAAATCACAAACTATGAACTACAAAACCTAAAAGGATTCACCAACTACTAGACTTAGGCTCTTGATACCACTTGAAGGAAGATTTGTGAAAAACAAGTTCATTTGAGCAACATCAACAACATGCAATTAACAATTAAAAGGCGGAATCATGTTTATATGCACTCAAAAACAAAACTTAACCCATGAACTTCAAAGCCTAGTAGATAGGTGAACCAAGACTCAACTCAAAACAAAGTGAGTTGAGAAATCAATACCTTTGTAGATTCCTCTTTGCATAAGCAAAGGCTAATCACCCAAAGAGAGGGCCTTCGTTCCTTGCATCTTAGATCCATGGATTTGGATGGATGAAAAGGTTTCTCCAAGTTCCCAAAATTGAGAACCTCTAAGTCTCCACACCAAGGCATATTGTAGAAGAAATGAGTGACCTTGGAGGAGTTTGATTGCTAGATGATCCCTCCAAGGTGGCCGGCCTCTTTGAGAGCAAAGGGAGGTTTGTGTTCTCATCTTTACTCCTAAGAAAAACCCTTAAGATGAAATGGCTATAAAGATGTCTTTATACCACCTCACAATGGAGTGGCAAACTTGCAATTAAGCCAAGTTCACTACCCTCCTCTAAATGGCCGGCCTAAGGGGATTTATTGGGCTATTTGGGCCTTTGTGAATCATTATTCATTAAGTTGTCATGCAACTTAAGTCAATGGACTTGACGTTCGAAGCCCATTGGGCCTTAAGGTCCAAAACTATCCCGAGGTCTTTAACGAACTTATTCGTTTGATTGATTAACATATTAATTAATCCTTGCCATAAATAATTAAACCATTTAATTATTCTTACTCATCTTTGTTGAATCTTCAATCTCTACCTTACACGGTGTACGATCCATTAGGTTCCTTTTAGCGAGGTAGTGGGCGATTCAAACTCTTTCAAATCGATTGTGAATTGAAACTTACTTTCAATTCTCCCGTTAGTGATAATACACTTTTAGGGCTTCCACAAACCATGGTTGACGCCTAGCAGTATGTCATGGTTACCCAAGCTAATCAGAAGAGGTGGAGAACCTATGCAGTTTTAGGATTGCAAATGCAATACGGTTTTTCTCTAATACAATACTCTTGACCACATTGTTTGGTTTGATAGTTTATTCATGTCTACTATCCAATGTGAGTCTTGTGCTTATATGATTACCTTGAATGTGATTTGGAACACATTCCTAAATCTCATTCATACTTTGGCCAAAGATTCTTAATCATATCATAGAGTATTCTCCCTCAAACAGTTTGAAGGTTAGAGATCCCTTGTTGCGCATTCACTTGCCTCCATGGCTAAGTGGCTTAACCCCAACGATGTCGTGGACACCCTCCTGATGGAGTGACTTTGACATAATCAAAGATTAAGGACCTAACCACAAGACAACTGTGATGCCTCAGGTCAAAAGACTAATTTGCATTATCCCAACCATGAGTTCTCATGTGACATGAATATGAGAACTCTTCGTTGATTGTGTTCAGTGAACTCATTCTCTATTGAGCACCTACGTACTTGTCTTGATGTCACACACACCAATGACTCGAGACTAGTCACTCTCCCTGAGAGAAGACATAGCACGTACTGATCTTAACGGACTGTCAATGCCCAATTGACAATCCTATGATCATGAACGTTTAGGATGTGTCAACGAAAGAATGGTCTCATGAATCTAACTTCTTTAGATCGCATTCTTCCAATCACATATTCCTTGGACTTATCGTTTAAGCATATAACATTTATATGAGACGGCTCAAACAATAATGTTTGCCCTTAATATTAAACTAGATTAGTTTAACATGTGAAATGTCCATAAAGTATCATCATATGATTGGTTTTAGGGCACATTTCCAACACCAAAGCGCAAGGAGCTACAATTTGTGGTGTATGCTCCATTCAAGGACACCAATCTGATCAATGCCCTCAATTAATTGAGAACGGAGGGTGGGAATCTGCCAATGCCATGGGCTATGGGAATCAAAACCAACCGAGGAACGATCCATATTCTAACACATATAATCCAGGTTGGAGAGACCACCCAAATTTCAGATGGAGAGATGCACAACAACCTGCCCAACAAAGTGGATTCCGACAACCCCCGGGTTTCTTTCCAAGGTCAATGGCACCACAACCACCTCCTCAAGCACAATCATCCCAAACCAACTCAGGTACGTCTATGAATGATGATAAAACATATCAATTATTAACCACAATGGCACAGGGAATGCAGAACCAAGCAAAGGAGGTTAATGAGCTAAAGAAGCAAATGGGACAAATGGCCGAATTTTTGGGACAATTTCGTGAAAATGGTAAGTTACCAAGCACTACGGTGGTCAATCCAAAGGGTGGTTTCGAATCTGCAAAAGCTATCACCCTAAGAAGTGGAAAAGAAGTGGGAAGCAAAGCACAGGAATCTGCCCAAAACAAGGAAGATGAGCAATCCTACCCCACGACAAGTGTAGCACCACCCAAGCCGCAACCATCTAAGCCTTCCCATCCGTCCATCTCAGGTAATGTTGTCCCACATGTTGTGATTTCGAACACTAATCTGCCCAATGTTCCTTTCCCTCGCAGATTTGCACAATCGAAGAAGGAAGAAAGCGAAAAGGACATTTTGGATACCTTTCGAAAAGTCCAAGTAAACATTCCTTTACTTGATGCCATTAAGCAAGTGCCCAGGTATGCAAAGTTTTTAAAAGAGTTATGCACAACTAGGAAAAGAATTTCAAACAAAGAAGTTGTGAAAGTAAGTGAAAATGTATCCGCAGTTTTGCAACGAAAGTTACCTCCAAAGTGTAAGGATCCAGGGAGCTTTACTATTCCATGCACAATTGGAAACACTAGATTTGAACAATGCATGTTAGATTTAGGTGCTTCTATTAATGTCATGTCATATTCCATTTATGCATCTATGAACCTTGGTGATTTAAAACAAGATGGCGTTATAATTCAATTGGCCGATCGTTCTAACGCTTATCCCAAGGAAGTCCTTGAGGATGTTTTAGTGCAGGTCAATCATCTTATCTTTCCAGCAGATTTTTATGTCTTAGAAATGGAGGATTCGAGCCATGCTCCATCATTGCCAATCTTGCTAGGCCGTCCATTCACGAAAACAGCGAGAACAAAGATAGATGTGTATACGGGAACATTAACCATGGAGTTTGATGGGGACATTATTAATTTTAATCTTTCTGAAACCATTAAATATCCAATTGAGGACCATTCTTGTTTTGCTATTGACATTGTGGATTCGTTGGCACAGATGCATTTGGATCAAATGAACGAAGATGCACTCGAGGTAGCCTTAGTGCACGGCATAGGAGCAACAAATGAAGGTGGGGACATTCTTGCAACCCACGGCATGCAATCTGACCATATTGCCGTGCCCCCTTGTAGTGAAGTGCTTGAAATGGTCGCGGCCCTTAAGTCATTGCCCTCACACTCTGGTAAGTCTCCACTCTCAATTTTAGATTCGGTTTTGACTAACAAGTTACTTCCATCAATTGTGCAGCCACCTACACTTGAGTTAAAGCCATTACCTAGTCACTTGAAGTATGTTTTCTTGGGAGAAGATCAGACACTACCTGTCATCATTACTAGCTCACTCACGGTCCAAGAAGAAGACAAGTTGATAAGGGTGTTAAAGGAGCACAAATCTGCCATTGCATTCTTATAGGGTCGAGGAGTGTGACATCCCACATCGCCCAGGGGAGTGATCCTAACATGTATATTCCCATCCCTACCTAGTGCGAGGCCTTTTGGGAGCTCACTGGCTTCGGGTTCTGTAGGAACTCTGAAGTTAAGCGAGAAGGGGGCTAGAGCACTCCCATGATGGGTGACCCACTGGGAAGTTGCTCGTGAGTTCCCAAAAACAAAACCGTGAGGGAATGGTAAGCCCAAAGCGGACAATATCGTGCTACGGTGGTGGAGCGGGCCCGGGAAGTGATCCATCCCGGGCCGGGATGTGACATTGGTATCAGAGCCTAACCCTGGTCGTGGTGTGCCGACGAGGACGTCGGGCCCCTAAGGGGGGTGGATTGTGACATCCCACATCGCCTAGGGGAGTGATCCTTAAATGTATATTCACATCTTTACCTAGCACGAGGCCTTTTAGGAGCTCACTGGCTTCGGGTTCCGTAGGAACTCCAAAGTTAAGCGAGAAGAGGGCTAGAGCAATCCCATGATGGGTGACCTACTGGGAAGTTGCTCATGAGTTCCCAAAAACAAAACCGTGAGGGAATGGTAAGCCCAAAGCTAACAATATCGTGCTACGGTGGTGGAGCGGGTCCGGGAAGTGGTCCGCCTCGGGCCTGGATGTGACATTTGGTATCAGAGCCTAACCCTAGTTGCGTGTGTGCCGACGAGGACGTCGGGCCCCTAAGAGGGGTGGATTGTGACATACCACATCGCCCAGGGGAGTGATCCTTATATGTATATTCCTATCCCTACCTAGCACGAGGCCTTTTGGAAGCTCATTGGCTTCGGGTTCCGTAGGAACTCCAAAGTTAAGTGAGAAGGGGGATTGAGCAATCCCATGATGGGTGACCCACAGGGAAGTTGCTCGTGAGTTTCCAAAAACAAAACCGTGAGGGAATGGTAAGCCCAAAGCGGACAATATCGTGTTACGGTGGTGGAGCGGGCCCGGGAAGTGATCTGCCCCCGGGCGGAATGTGACAAGGAGTGTAGTTGTAAAAAATCATTAAAATCAGAGCTAAAATAACCGTTAAATTGTGATTTTTTGTTTGTTTTTGTTCTGTTACGTAATCTGTAAATGTTTGTTTTTTACGTATGTAATCTCGGAGTGTGTACAAATAAGTTTGGCGGTTGGATTGTTGAAAAACGTTTCATAGAATGCATATCGCGTGAAAACAGTAGATTAAACAAACACTTAGAATTAATATTGTACTTCGATTAAGTATAAAATAATATTTTGTGGTATCCATTAGTGTAAATATTTTAAATTGAAGATTGAATTCATTCATTGCATTCTTATAGGGTCGAGGAGTGTAGTTGTAATAAAATCATCAAAACCGGAGCTAAAATAACCGTTAAATTGTTCTTTTTCGTTTATAACCGTCAAAAACTCTTGTTCTGTTACCTAATCTTTGATTTTTTTTTTTTTTTTTTTTTTTTTTGCGATTTTTTACGTATGCGATCTTGTAGTGTCTACAAACAAGTTTGAAGGTTAGATCATTGAAACTAGTGTCGTAGAATGCATATCTCCGTTCAATTTGCCTAAATTTTCAAGTGGGAAAAGTAATTTGTGCTAAATATTTATTTATGTTTTTCAAGTGTTGATTAGACAATATTTAGTTTGTGTGATGACATTTTCATTCTACAATTATCTTTTTGTTTCTTTATTGCATATTTTACATGGGTTATTATCTATTAAACCAAACAATTATTTCTTTAATTTTTAAAAATGTATTCTATTTAAATATATATTATTTATTTATTTATTTATTAAACCAAACAATTATTATTTTATTTTTTTAAATCGTAACAAAATTTTAGGGGGATTTTAAAATTTTGGGAGGGAATTTTGCGGCCATTTTGTTTTTGTCGGTTATAACCAACAGTAATGAAAATTTTCTATCGGTTTATATTCTAAAAAATGTTACTGTCGGTTTTAATCGACAATAATGAAAATTTTCCAAAACCCCTCCATCTCTTCCTTGTGCCGGTGCCTTCCCCCTTTTATCCTCTCGTCATTTCCTTCTCATTCTCTCCTCTCCTCATTTACTTCCAGTTCAACACTTGCACTCTACACTCTCAACCCTTTATAGTTTCGGCGTCTCATTGCTCTGAAGTGTTCTCGACCTCGATTTGTCATCGCGCAGAAGACTTTGTGTAATTTGATCGCAGGAGAGCTCTGGAACTCAAATGGGCAACTTAGCAATTACTACAAGTATTTTTCTAGGGTTTTGGATTACTTTCAATTTTGGGATTTTTTGTGCTTTATGTGGTTCAATTTTGTCGAATTAGTTGTTGTGCAAGATTTAGGGTTTTAATTCAATTTTGTCCAATTTTCACTTCTTGTATAAAAATTGAACACTGGAACTTACCTAGGAAGTTAGAAGAACACACTAGGGAATTAAATTGGACAATGATCATCTTAGATGCTCCAGAATCATCAACTACAACTTCCAAGGCATTCAACTCCTCAACAAATTGTGTAATTGCATCCCCATAATACAGTGCATCTATGGCAAGAACCTAGAAAGCAGTGAATAAAGAACCCCATTGGGAACCAGGAAGAGCCATTTCTAAAGGGCTTTTAAAACCCAAATTTGTATTCATCCAAGGTTGACATTTAATCTTGTTAATTATTAAGCCAACTTGAAAGGGAAAGAAATGATTCAGAAAGTGGTTTATATTTTTTTTATTATTAATATATTTTCTGTCGGTTTTATCCGACACAAGTTCCAGTTATATTCGACACAAGTTCTGTCAATTTTAGTATTTTCTGTCGGTTTTAGCCAACATAGAATACTCTTATTTATTCATTATTAATATATTCTTTGTCGGTTATATCCGACACAAATTCTATCGGTTTTAGAGTATTTTTTGTCGGAAAAATTCATTTCATGACGCTAGCAATTCTGTCGCTTATTATATCCGGCACTGCACCATTTTCTATCGGATTTAGCTTAAAATCCGACAGTAATATACGTTTCTTGTCGGTTATCATAGCAACACTAATAAATGGTTTTGTAGTAGTGTAGCACCATTGCCGGGGATCGAATTTGATTCTATTACTTATTGGATTGTTACATCTTTTAGTTGGCTTAGCTGTAGTGCTAATAGTTAGTTTTTTTTTTTTTTTTTTTTTTTAGTAAAAAAAATTATTTCTTTAAGTCTCTTATTTAGCTTACCCATTCTTTTATTGATTTTGCAAAAAATTGGAGCTACTTTACCATGATGCCAATACAAATATTCAAGTTTGGGGGTGGATTGCTTATCTACATCTTCGCTTGCTTGTCTCCTTTAAACCCAAAAAGTTTTCATTGTCTAAGAGCTTTATTTATTTATTTTTCTTTTTCTTTGCCTCTGTCGTTTTATTTCCTGGCATGAACAATATCTAATTTAACTCAAGTGTAGTTGGGGATGATTCGGAGTCTGACGAGGCTATCAACCCTCCTTCTCAATGTTTTGAAGTTAATTATGGTGATTTGGGAACTAATGTGGTCAGCTTGTTTGCCAGCATTTCTCTCATAATTCTTCTGATCTTCAAGAAGGTACCAAAATTTGTGATATTGTTAATGAAGATGGAATGACTTTAGTTCTTTCGAAATCCCAAAAAGCAAAGATGAGGAAAAAGATTAAAGATGGGAATACTTCTAAAGAAGTCAGGGAACCATATCCAACCTGCTCTAGGGTGCCCACAGAACGACTTGATTTATGAAGATTCTTTCTTGGAATGCCCGAGGAATGAGGAATGCTCCCACGAAACGGGTTTTAAGAAGAATGGTTCAACGTCATCATCCATATTTAATTCGTATTTCTGAACCTTTTATTCAATTAAATTCCATTAAATTTTCTTTTTGGTGATCTTTACCCTTGTTTCGAGTTGCGGTTAATGACAGGGGTGACCTACATCCAAATATTTCGTTGCATTGTGATCAAGCCATCCAACCTTCTATTTTATGGGCAACCTCTCAACAAATCACTATTTCTTGTACCTTGGATTCTGTCAGTTGTGTGATGCGAAATATATTAAGCACACAAATTAAACCCTCTTCTGACAATTGTAGCAAAGTATGTAAGTAGGGATCGTTCAAAACCGGGGATTAGGAGGGATTGCTAAACTCTTGAAAACTGACCTAAGAACTCCAAAACAAAGTTAAAAACACTAATTTGGACTCAAAGAATGAAAAACCAAAGTTAAAACACTAAAACAAAACAGCAACTAGAAGACTCAAAACTGCCTAAAAACCACTTTCTGGGCAGTTTTGAGCACCTACACTAATCTGGACGAAATTGGTTGAAAACTTGACTCAAAACACTTAAAAACATGAACCAAAACAATTTCTAACTAAATTGAGACTTCAAAGTAAAGGGGGATTTGATTTGGACGAAATTAAAGTTGAGAAAACAGATTGCAAAGTAAAACTGATTTTGAAACGTTTTTGGGGTTTTTAATGGATGATGAACTAGTTAGGGGTTCTTTCTCCACACATGACAAGTATGCAAATGACTCGATTTCCAGTTATTCCTTCATAGAATTATGAATGACAATGCCCCAAATTAACCGTGACATCACTAGTTAATTCTCAAGTTTTCCTTGTGTTATTGAATTGGATGACATCATACGACAACCCAAAGCATTCTTCAAAAGTTCCTTACATGACATCATAATAAAGATACAATCAAAGATCATTACGTTCAATGAAAACTATAAGCATTGACAAAGCACTTGTGACAATGGCATCATGACACTTATGCTAGGATTTGAACTTAACGTGATCATGACACTTATGCTAGGATTTGAACTTAACGTGTTAACGTGATTGTGATTGTGACAATGACATCATATTCATGCAAGCCAATTAAGTGTCGACCCCTAATTAACAAACACAAATACGTTATTACTCGCACAGTTAAGCCAATTGCATTCACGATTCAAGAACTCATAACTGGAATTTATCAAATCAACTTGCACACATAGTTATGGCTTCGAAATCACCCCTAACCAATAGGGGTTTAGCCACTCATGTTCATAGCAAAATGAAAGGAAAATAAATTAAACATTGAAATCATAAAACGAATTACACCTAGAATGCACCAACGACGAAGCTTGAGCATCCAAGAGTCTTTCCTTCTTTCTCCTTGCTACGGCACAAAGGTGGATGGGATGGTTGGGATGTGTTTTAGGATCAGGGATTATGGAATTGGATGGAGGATAGGCACGGCAAGGTGTAGTCTTTGGCTGGAATTGTGTTTTTAGGATTTTAGGATGTGTAGAGTGGTGTGGCTAGATGAATGGACGAAAATTGGGTGAATGAGTGATCCCCCAAGTGCCTTGCTGCAAAGCCTTATTTATAAGGCTAGGAAAGGTTTTTGAACTTAGTTGAAACCAAAAGGTTTTTTGTACCAGAAATTCTATACATGAAACACTTAAAGGATATATGTGTGTAGCTTGGACAAGGTAGGAGACAAGATAGGACGGCTAGGAGACAAGGTAGGACGGCTAGTGACAAGCTAGGACGGCTAGAAGACAAGCTAGGACGGCTAGTGACAAGCTAGGACGGCTAGGAGACAAGCTAGGACGGCTAGGAGACAAGCTAGAAATTAGGCACCATGTGTGAATAGATAAAGCCTTCTAGAAATAAGGTTTTTTAGGCCCCCTTGCAGCTCCCTAACTGAATTCAAGCCTTCAAATTCGTCCATCCTCATGCCTCCATGCTTGCACTATCCAATCTTGGCCCAAAAATGCTCTAGAATGCTCCAAATTGCTTCTTTTTGCATACTTTGACACTAAAACCTGAAATTGCACGAAAATGACTTTAAACACTTAAACTAACTAAGGAAAAACAACATAAATGCATGAGAACAAGCCAATTAAGTCGCATAAAAATGCTCCTATCAAATTCCCCCACACTTAGCTTTTGCTAGTCCTCGAGCAAAACAAAGAAATAAAACAAGACAAAACAAACAAACATAATCTAAACCTTCCAACGTTTGCCTCAGGGATTTCCAATGCACATGACATGTTAAAGATTATCATTCCCACAGATTTGAGTCAATTTAACACTTAAGCACATGCTTAATCATAGTCACTACTTACTAGTTCACAATTAACCAATTAAAACAATGTTTTGAATGTAGTAACATGCCTTAGAGAATTCTTTCTATCCTTAATAGATTTGCACTCTATTTTCACTCAGATTTTCTAACTACACACCCTATACTAGTTATATGTGAGAGAATTGATGTAGATATAAAAACGAATGCTCACATATATGTATCACAAAGAACGCAATTTCCGGAGTTAATAGGCATGTTTAGATATGATCTCATGAATGGAATGCTACTACTTAGATGCGAGAACCAGTGACACCATATGCTCATACCAAATTCAAACTCAACAAATTGAAACACATAACACTCAAGATAGAAGTTTAAGGGTTGCAACGGGGCTTGGGGTATTGGTTAACAAAGAAAGGATAGGGAAAACAAACGTTACTTCAAGCATTAGTAAGCAAAGTAATGAAATTAAGACTTAGAATTCACTTAGTTTGCAGAAATTAACTTAAAAACACAAGGGGAAGACTTTAAACAACTTCTTGGGGCCAAATTCAACTTTTTGGACCCTTTCTTCAACAAACAACACCTTGGAACTCTTTTTCTCATGTTGTTCAACTCTTTTCATACTTTTTTTTTTTTTTACGAATTTTTCTTTTCTTTTCTTTCTACTTCCCCCACACTTGGTTTCTGCCATAAAGGAATTCCATTTGAATCATGCTTACTATACTTTAAGAACGAGGGTATGGATAGTCCTAATCTAGGCTAGGTGAGGGTAATGTGGGTTAACAAAGAAAAGGCTAAACAAGGCTCAATGGGGTTAACACCTAAACATATAATGGAGTAGGGCACACGGCTTTTTGGCTAAAGTGGTGGTCACTACACAACTTCATCTTGAATATGTGTTATGCTAATCAATACCATGCTTTGAATGAAATGGGCATGACTTCTAGTGTTTGGAACTAAATGATGAAACGCCTTCTAAGTAGCAACCAAGCAAAGAATAATGAGATCATGCAACGATTTTAGAAAACAAAGAATGCACAGATTTTAACTCTCCAAATAAACGTTTAGGTTCAAGTCTCACAAGGTTGTAGCGTTAATTTGAGTTCCTTCCTTCAAGCATGTTACAAAAACTGATTTTTTTCTTTTATGATTGCATGTGAATTCATAAGTTATAACCACAACCAAGCATAAACATAGAGTAAATCAAACTTTCATCCATGTTAATCACTCTCTTTAACAGCCATGTATTTAAAAACCAAATCCTCATCATTGTGTTGGAAGGTACCCTAAGACACAAACAAACACACAAAAACAACTCTTTTTTGGGTTTTTTAAAACAAATTTTTCAAATTTTTCTTTGATTTTCGGATTTTTACTTCAAAACATACTAAAACACACCAAAACTGCTTAAAAACACTTAAAAACAGCAAGGAACAAGTTTTGAAATAATGGGTGATAAAATCCCACGAATTTGCATGAAAAACACTTAGTTACCCCCCCACACTTAAAATCAAACATTGTCCTCAATGTTTTAAGCATAGAATCACACAAAGAAACACACAAACAGCAAGTAAAACAACTAAATAGGCAGATTAGAAAGAATCAACAAAGAGAAGGGTTTAGGAACGCAAATCTGGAATTGGAGTGCTTTCTAGGTCTTCCTTTGTTGAATGGCATGGGTTGCCTCCCAAGTAGCGCTTTCTTTAACGTCTTGCAGCCGGACGAAGAACACGTTCAGGCACCATTGGTGCCCACGGTATGGAGTGAGATCTCCTCCACAACCTGCCCCACGGCATTCTCATAGTATGGCTTCAATCTATGTCCGTTGACCTTGAATTCCACCCCATTCCTTAAGCTTTGGACTTGAACTGCACCATGTGGAAAAGCATTAGTAACAACAAAAGGTCCAATCCATTTAGAACGTAACTTTCCGGGAAATAAACGTAGACGAGAATTAAAAAGTAAAACTTTCTGCCCAATTGTGAAGGTTTTGCCCCTAATCATCTTGTCATGAAACGCCTTCGTCTTTTTCTTGTAAATGCGGGCATTCTCGTAGGCTTCATTCCTTAGTCCCTCAAGCTCATTCAATTGGAGCTTCCGATGTATTCCAGCAGCATCTAAGTCCAAATTGAACGTTTTGATGGCCCAATGTGCCTTATGCTCTAGCTCCACGGGTAAGTGACAAGGTTTTCCATAAACTAGCCGAAATGGAGACATCCCTAGGGGTGTTTTGTAGGCAGTGCGATATGCCCATAGTGCATCGTCTAAACGCATGCTCCAATCCTTCCGGTTAGGCCCCACGGTCTTCTCCAAGATTTGCTTGACCTCTCTATTTGATACTTCGGCTTGGCCACTTGTTTGTGGGTGATAAGGTGTTGAAACCTTATGCTTGACATTGTACTTCTTGAAGAGTGCCTCAATGGTCCTATTGCAGAAATGTGAACCTCCATCACTTATAAATACCCGCGGCATCCCAAATCTAGAGAAAATGTTAGTCTTGATGAAATCTGAAACCACTCTAGAATCGTTAGTACGGGTAGCTTTTGCTTCTACCCATTTAGAAACATAATCAACCGCAAGCAAAATATAAGTGAAACCAAATGAAGAAGGAAAAGGACCCATGAAATCAATACCCCAAACATCAAAGATTTCAACATTGAAGATGGGTGTTTGCGGCATTTGGTCTTTTGCACCAATAGAACCTGTTCTTTGACATCTATCACATGTTAAGCAAAACATTCTAGCATCTTTGAACAATGTAGGCCAATAAAAACCAGATTCTAACACTTTACGAGCTGTCCTTTGGGTACCAAAATGGCCTACACATGCATAAGAATGACAAAATGCTAGAATTGAGTTAAAATCAGAAGTTGGCACACATCTTCTAATAATCTGATCTGGGCAATATTTCCATAGATATGGATCATCCCACACATAAAATCTTGGTTTGGCCTCCTTTTTGGTGAAAAGATACTTCAAGGCTGCATGGTCAGTGAAAACAATTACTTTAGTGCCAATAAGATATGATCTAAACTTATCTAAAGCAAATACAACCGCCAAGAGTTCTTTTTCGGTTGTAGAATAATTCAATTGAGCATCATTTAAAGTGCGGGAAGCATAATAAATAACATGTGACTGTTTATTTTTCCTTTGACCCAAAACAGCCCCAAGTGCATAATTCGAGGCATCACACATCAATTCAAATGGAATGGACCAATCCGGGGGAGTTATGATGGGTGCCGTGGTTAGGAGCTCTTTGAGATGCTTGAATGACTTCTCGCATGCCTCGTTGAACTCAAAAGACACATCTTTTTGGAGGAGGCGGCATAGGGGTTGTGCAATCTTGGAAAAGTCCTTGATAAATCGTCTATAGAATCCTGCATGACCAAGAAAAGAACGAACCTCTCTAACCGAAGTAGGAAAGGGTAAGTAGCGTACAAGATCTACTTTAGACTTATCAACTTCAATTCCTTTTTCAGAGATTATATGACCCAAAACAATACCTTGTTTAACCATAAAATGGCATTTTTCCCAATTTAAAACAAGGTTTGTTTCAACACAACGTTTCAAGATTAAAGTGAGATTATCCAAGCATTTATCAAAAGAATCACCAAAAACACTAAAGTCATCCATGAATATCTCAATAATCCTTTCAACATAATCAGAAAATATGCTTACCATACACCTTTGAAACGTGGCAGGGGCATCGCACAAATCAAATGGCATGCGTCGATATGCAAATGTTCCAAAGGGACAAGTAAAAGTGGTTTTTTCTTGATCATCCGGGGCAATGACAATTTGATTATAACCTGAATATCCATCAAGAAAGCAATAAAAAGAATGACCCGCTAACCTTTCCAACATTTGATCTAGGAACGGCAATGGGAAGTGGTCCTTCCTTGTGGTGGCATTTATCTTCCTATAATCGATGCATACACGCCAACCGGTTTGGATTCTCATGGGTACAAGCTCATTCTCGGCATTCTCCACAACCGTCACTCCGGATTTCTTAGGCACACATTGGATAGGTGAAACCCAACGACTATCGGAGATAGGATAAATGACTCCACAATCAAGAAGTTTGATTATCTCCTTTTTCACAACTTCCATCATTGGAGGGTTAAGACGGCGTTGAGCCTCTCTAGTTGGTTTGGTCCCCTCCTCAAGAAATATGTGATGCATACAAGTTGTGGGGCTTATACCTTTGATATCGGCCAATGTCCATCCTAGGGCAGATTTGTACTCCTTCAACACATGCATGAGTTTTTCCTCCTCTTGTGCCGTGAGGGATGATGATATGATGGCAGGCAGTGTCTCATTTTTTCCCAAGAAAATGTACTTCAAATGGCTTGGCAAAGGTTTGAGTTCAAGGATAGGTGCCTGAATTATGGATGGAAGCAACTTGTTAGTCGAAATGGGAATGGACTCTTTGTTAGGAAACTTACCATCATGTATTGGTGATGACTTAAGGGCAGCAACTACTTCAAGAAAATCCTCACTAGGAGGCACGGCATAGGATAGTGTATTTGTGCCGTGGGGTTGCATGGATGTTGCTCCCTTGGTTTTGACTTCTACACCACTTGTAATGACTTTTTCAAGCATATCATCATTCAAATCTTCAAGGTATCCCTGCGCCAAAGAGTCAATAGTATCAATAGAGAAACATGAATGATCTTCACTAGGATACTTAATAGAATCGGAAAGATTGAAATTAACAACTTCCCCATCAAATTCCATGGACAAAGTTCCATTAAACACGTCAATCTTAGTCCGGGCCGTTTTCATGAATGGCCTTCCAAGTAGAATGGGCAGCGAGGGTGCATGATCCGATTCATCCATCTCAAGGACATAGAAATCCGCCGGAAAGATCAAGTGATTAACCTGCACCAAAACATCTTCCAAAACTCCCTTTGGATATGCATTAGATCTATCGGCCAATTGTATGATAACACCATCCTTTTTCAATGCTCCTAGGTTCATAGATGCATATATGGAATATGGCATAACATTTATAGAAGCACCTAAGTCAAGCATGGCAAATTCAAATCTAGTGTTACCTATGACACAAGGAATGGTGAAACTACCCGGATCTTTGCATTTGGGAGGTAGTTTGCGTTGCAAGATGGCGGACACATTCTCACCTACTTTTACCACTTCCTTGGTCGACATCCTCTTCCTAGTGGTGCACAACTCCTTCAAAAACTTGGCGTATCTAGGGACTTGCTTGATTGCATCCAACAAGGGTATGTTCACTTGAACTTTCCTAAATGTCTCAAGGATGTCCTTTTCAGCTTCTTCCTTCCTTGTTTGCATAAACCTACTAGGAAAAGGAGCATTCGAAGGAAAAGCATTAGTAGAAACCGAATTTGACACATTTTTACCCTTTTTGGCCGAATTAGACAGTTTTGGGGCACTAGGAACTTGCGGCAAAGACTCTCCCACCTTTGCCGTGGGTTTGCTTGATTCTTCCTCTTCAATTTGCAAGTTTTCATCATCTTTGGGGGTATTTGATAAGTCACATTTTGCATGCATGTATACAGGGGCTTAGTTTTAAGTTTGCACGTTCATAGTATACAGGGGCTTAGTTTTAAGTTTGCTCGAGGACTAGCAAAAACCAGGTTTGGGGGTATTTGATAAGTCACATTTTGCATGCATGTATAGCTTTCTTATTTGGCGTTTTTTGTATTGTTTTTGGATTAAACTAGTTGCATTTTACATTGTTTGGTGTTAGTGTGCAGCCAAGTATGTAATAAGATCAATTGGAAGGCAAATGAAGGAATGTAGTGCAATTCGGCCAGATTGAGTGATTCTAAATAAAACAAGCATTGAAGTCAGATTATGTGGTTTCAACACCAAAACATGCATTCACATGCATGTTCAAACACCTTGCCGAGCACTCTCATGCATTTCCAGCTCCCTTGTGCATTTCCACATCCGAAACAAATCACCTTTGCATTTCCAACTCCTTCATATCCATCCCGTGCATTTCCATACCCAATTCCAGATTATTCTAACCAGTTTCAGATTGTCCACTCACTTGTGGCAGGCATTCCACATGCATCTTGATTAAATATACCACATACCTGCAGATCATGTCCATTCCTTGCATCCTTTATTCCAGAAATTCACTCATTCCATCATTCCATGCCGTGTGCTTTCTTCACCTTTCCAGAATTTGTACACACAATTCATCTTTGCAGATTCCACTCACTTGTTGCAGCAAGGACACATGCATTTTGATTAAACAAACCACACACTTGCAGACCCTGTCCATGCCGTGCGACCAACACCTCAGAAACCCATTCAATTCCAGCTCATTTGATGTTATTCCATCTCACTTGTGCAGATTGAGATCCAATCTGAATGTTGGAGCCACATTCCCTTCTATAAAACAAGTCACACTTCACACATCAAGGGGTTCGGCATTCATTCCATTTTTATTCACCCATAGCCGCTCCATTTCACCCTATTCTCTGTCCATTCTCTACCCATTTGCTCTCCCCTTTGCAGAAAACATACCAAGCAGATCTAATTCAGTTGCATCATACTTGGAGAACCAACCCCGAAGGCCACTCCTCAAGGACTTCAAAATCAGTTTTGCTTCAAGGGTTTATTCTTATTAATTCTATGTTCATTCATGTTTTATATTTCTATGTTAAATCTTTTGTAAACATGAATTGGAACTAATCCTTCTCTAGGGATTCGATGTAACCTTGCAAAGTTTGCCATGTAATTAAGTTAGAATGCTCAGTTTGTCCATCTATTTCTTGTTTCATTTTCTGTTTTAATGGTGACTTAGTGTGTTGATTTTAATGTTTGATCATCATTTGAATTAATCACAAAGTTGTGTAGCCAAGATTAGAACACACATCATGCATAATCTTGGTAGATATGTGAATGAATGAAGGGAGTGTTTAGCACACATCCTGCCGAGTTATTCCCTTTGGTTTTATGAAAGTTTCTTGTACATTACATAATCTTGATTATGAACCAAAGTTGCACATCACAATTAGGTTCATGATTAGAGACATTTGATCAAATCCACACATCATATGGTTGATCATATCCAAGTGAAACAAACTCAAGAAATAGGTAGATGAATGAGTACAAACTAACTTGACAAACATGGACTTAGTTGAGCAATGGTGAAACCGAATCCCTAGCTTCATTTCCATTGATACTATCCCATTACATTAGTTGTTGATTCATTTATTTGTGTTTACCTCATTTTCTCATGCTTTCAAGTTACAACAACAAATCTGTCTATTTAGACTAGTTTGATTCATTTCCAAATCTGCCTAGTTTGTTTAGTTTGATTCATTTCTTAGAGTTCTTGCAAAACAAGTAATTACATAGGTCCAATTAGTCCCTGTGGATTCGACACCCTTGCTTATGCCATTATACTAAATATATTCTAGCATTAGGAAGGAAATATACATCAACAATTATGCATTCAATACCCCGCGGCTGCCCAAGGCAAGACCGACGAATTCGAGTTGAAGTCAAGCTTGTTGCACCACATTCCGAAATACCATGGGCTTTCCATGGAAGATCCCAACAAGCATCTCAAGGAGTTCGAGGTTGTTTGTTCGAGCATGACACCCATAAATGTCGATGGGAACATTCTAATGAGGAAAGCTTTTCCATTCTCTCTTGTGGAAAAGGCTAAGGATTGGCTTTATGAATTGGCACCCGGGACCGTTACTTCTTGGGAGAGCATGAAGAGAGCGTTCTTGGAGAAGTTCTTCCCTACTTCAAGAGTCATTCTCTTGAGGAAGAAAATTAGCGGAATCCAACAAAGTCAAGGAGAATCTTTTCCGGCATACTACGAGCGTTTTAAAGCCCTTGTTGCATCATGTCCTCAACATCAAATGAAGGAGGAGCTTCTCCTTCAATATTTCTATGAGGGCCTTCTTCCCATTGAAAGGCAAATGCTCGATGCTTCGGCGGGAGGTGCATTGGTAGACAAAACTCCTATGGCAGCCAAGACCCTAATCGCAAACCGTGCTCTAAATGCACAACAATATGAAGGACTTGGGCAAAGGGACCCCCCACGGCAACACTTGGATGAGGTAAGTTCTCAATCCGATATTCAATCTCAGATAGCTAATCTTACTTCTATTGTGTCTCAGATGGCCGAGGGAATGAAGATACAAGAACCGATTGTATGTGGTGTATGTTCTATCCAAGGACATCCTTCAGAAAGATGCCCTCAATTGATTGAGAATGGGGGATGGGAAAGTGCAAATGCCATTGGATTTCCAAGCCACAATCAACCAAGGAATGATCCATATTCCAACACATACAATCCGGGTTGGAGAGACCATCCAAACTTCAAGTGGAGGGAGCCTCAACAACCTCAACAACAAGGAGGCTTTAGACAACAACCGCCGGGGTTCTACACCAAGCCATTCGACCCCAATCCAAACCAAGCACAACCTGCCCAAAACAATCAAGGTACGTCATTGGACAATGAAACACTTCTTAAATTACTTACCAATTTGTCTCAGGGGCAAGAGAATCAAACCAAAGCCATGCAAAACCAAGACAAAAGGGTGGATCACTTGGAGAAACAAATTGGGCAAATTGCGGAGTTTGTAGGACAATTCTGAGACAAAGGCAAGCTCCCTAGCTCAACCATTGTCAATCCAAAGGGAGGATTCGAATCTGCCAAGGCAATCATGTTGAGAAGTGGTAAGGAGGTCGGAACCACCCCAAGCACGTCCAAAACAAGTCAAGAAGAGGACGTGTTGCTGCAAGAAGAGGAGGAACAAGGAATAAAGGCCACGGCAAGGGTGAAAAAATCTTTGCCGCAGCCCCCTATTGTGCCAAAACCGTCCAACATGCCTAAGGTAAGTCCAAATTCGACTTTGTCAAGTTCTATTCCACTAAACGTGCCCTTTCCTAGCAGGTTTAGGCAATCAAAGAAGGAGGAGAGTGAAAAGGACATTTTGGAAACCTTTAGGAAAGTTCAAGTCAACATTCCGCTCCTTGATGCAATCAAGCAAGTCCCTAAGTATGCCAAGTTCTTAAAAGAGCTTTGCACAACGAGGAAGAGGATTTCAAACAAGGAGGTGGTCCAGGTAAGTGAAAATGTCTCTGCTGTGTTACAAAGGAAATTACCCCCTAAATGCAAAGATCCAGGTAGTTTTACAATTCCGTGCGTTATTGGTAATACTAAGTTTGAACAATGCATGTTAGACTTAGGGGCTTCAATTAATGTTATGCCATACTCTATTTATGCATCTATGAACTTAGGTGAGCTTAAAAATGATGGTGTGATAATTCAATTAGCCGATCGTTCTAATGCATATCCAAAGGGTGTTTTGGAAGATGTTTTGGTACAGGTTGGTAACTTGATTTTTCCAGCAGATTTCTACGTGCTTGACATGGAGGATTCACCCCATTCCACCCCATTACCGATTCTATTAGGGAGGCCCTTCATGAAAACAGCCCGCACCAAGATAGATGTGTTTAAAGGAACTTTAACGATGGAATTTGATGGGGAAGTCATTGATTTCAATCTTTCTGAAAGTATTAAATTTCCTAAGGACGATCATTCTTGCTTTTCTATTGATATAATTGATGATTTGGCGCAGGAATTTCTCGATTCTTTGGAGAGGGATACACTTGAAACAACAATTGCACAAGGAATTGGGCAAAAATCTGGTTTTGCCGTGCCTAGAAGTGAAGATGAGGCCGAGATGGTTGCTGCACTTGAGTCATTGCCACAACACTTGGGTAAGCCTCCAAACCCGATTCCAATTCCTGTTTCGACTAACAAGTTGTTACCTTCAGTGATTCAGGCACCCATTCTTGAGCTTAAACCATTGCCGGATCATTTGAAGTATGTCTATTTGGGAGACAATGAGACGTTGCCCGTCATAGTTTCCTTATCCCTCACGGCAATGGAGGAGGAGAAATTGATTCGGGTGTTGAAAGAGCACAAGACGGCCATAGGATGGACCTTAGCCGACATAAAGGGTATTAGTCCTACAACTTGCATGCATCGCATACTTTTAGAGGAGGGGGCTAAACCAACTAGAGAGGCTCAACGCCGGCTCAACCCTCCAATGATGGAAGTTGTGAAAAAGGAGATTATCAAGCTTCTAGATTGTGGGGTGATCTATCCCATCTCGGATAGCCGTTGGGTTTCACCGGTTCAAGTTGTGCCAAAGAAATCCGGAGTGACTGTGGTGAAGAATGAAGAAGATGAACTTGTGCCTACACGCATTCAAACCGGTTGGAGGGTGTGCATTGACTATAGGAAGCTAAATGCCGCAACAAGGAAAGATCACTTCCCTTTGCCATTCATTGATCAAATGCTTGAAAGGTTAGCCGGTCATTCTTTTTATTGCTTTCTTGATGGTTATTCGGGTTATAATCAAATTGTCATAACGCCGGATGATCAAGAAAAGACCACCTTTACTTGTCCATTTGGTACTTTTGCATATCGTCGTATGCCATTTGGTTTATGCAATGCACCGGCCACTTTCCAACGATGCATGGTAAGTATCTTCTCTGATTATGTTGAAAAGATAATTGAAGTATTTATGGACGATTTTAGTGTGTTTGGAGACTCATTTGATGCTTGTTTGCATAATCTCACTTTAATCTTGAAAAGATGCATGGAAACTAACCTTGTTTTGAATTGGGAAAAATGTCATTTTATGGTTAAACAAGGTATAGTTTTGGGTCATATCATCTCTGAAAAAGGAATTGAAGTTGATAAGTCTAAAATAGATCTTGTACGTCACTTACCCTCTCCTACTTCGGTTAGAGAGGTCCGTTCTTTTCTTGGCCATGCAGGATTCTATAGGCGATTTATCAAGGATTTTTCTAAGATTGCACAACCACTATGCCGTCTCCTACAAAAAGAAGTGGCGTTTGAATTCACTAAGGAATGCACGGCATCATTCAACCAACTCAAGGAGTTGTTGACCACGGCACCCATTATTGTTCCCCCGGATTGGAGCCTCTCGTTCGAGCTTATGTGTGATGCGTCCGATTATGCTTTAGGGGCTGTTTTGGGACAAAGAAAGGACAAGAGGCCGCATGTCATCTACTATGCCTCACGAACGTTGAACGATGCCCAGTTGAACTACTCCA
The DNA here is from genome assembly GCF_041283825.1 of Pyrus communis. Classification (NCBI taxonomy): domain Eukaryota; kingdom Viridiplantae; phylum Streptophyta; class Magnoliopsida; order Rosales; family Rosaceae; genus Pyrus; species Pyrus communis. Next base: position 16,580,047 of record NC_142570.1, on the reverse strand, counting down.
CTACGGAAAAAGAACTTCTTGCCGTTGTCTTTGCTTTAGATAAATTTTGATCATATCTAATTGGTACTAAAGTAATTGTTTTCACTGATCATGCAGCTCTAAAGTACTTGCTCACCAAAAAAGAGGCCAAGCCCCGGCTAATTCGGTGGATATTGTTACTTCAAGAGTTCGACATCGAGATTCGTGACAAGAAGGGAAGTGAAAACGTGGTGGCTGACCACCTAAGCCGAATGGTGCATAATGAGGAGTCCCTACCCATTGCAGAAACATTCCCCGATGAACAATTGCTGTCCATAAAGGTTAGTACACCTTGGTATGCCGATATAGTCAATTTTTTGGTGTCAAAACGTATTCCAAGTGAGTTCAATAGGCACCAACGTGACAAACTTAGGCATGATGCACGGTTTTATGTATGGGATGATCCATACTTATGGAAATTTTGTCCCGATCAGATTATACGTCGTTGTGTGCATGATTCTGAATGTCATTCAATTTTGAGTTTTTGTCACACATATGCATGTGGAGGGCACTTTGGCACACAACGCACAGCCCTCAAGGTGTTACAAAGTGGATTTTATTGGCCTAGTATTTTTAAGGATGCTAGAACGTTTTGCTTAACATGTGATAAATGCCAAAGAATGGGTGGTATTAGTGCAAAGGACCAAATGCCGCAGGTTTCTATCCTAAATGTTGAAATTTTTGATGTTTGGGGCATTGATTTTATGGGTCCTTTCCCTTCATCGTATGGTTTCATGTATATTTTGCTTGCGGTGGATTATGTGTCAAAATGGGTGGAAGCCAAGGCCACCCGGACTAATGATTCTAAAGTGGTTGCAGATTTTATTAGAACTAACATTTTTGCAAGGTTTGGAATGCCACGAGTGATCATTAGTGATGGAGGGTCACACTTTTGCAATCGGACCATTGAAGCGTTATTGAGGAAATACCATGTCACCCATAAGGTTTCTACACCTTACCATCCTCAAACGAATGGCCAAGCCGAGGTTTCCAACCGAGAGATCAAGCAAATACTTGAGAAGACCGTTGGGCCAACAAGGAAGGATTGGAGCTTACGGTTAGATGATGCACTTTGGGCGTATCGTACGGCGTACAAAACCCCCATTGGGATGTCCCCCTTTCGACTTCTCTATGGCAAGGCGTGCCATCTTCCCGTTGAATTGGAGCACAAAGCACTTTGGGCCATCAAGAAGTTTAACATGAACCTCGATGAGGCAGGAAGTCAAAGGAGATTGCAATTAAATGAGCTTGATGAGATAAGGCACGAGGCGTACGATAATGCAAGCATTTACAAGCAAAAGACCAAAGCTTTCCATGACAACATGATCCGTGGGAAATCATTCTCAATTGGGCAGAAAGTGCTATTGTTCAATTCCCGTTTACGTTTGTTTCCCGGTAAGTTACGTTCTAAGTGGATTGGACCATTTGTTATTACTAATGTTTTTGTTCATGGTGCAGTCCAAATCCAAAGCTTGAAAACGGGACACGAATTCAAGGTGAACGGGCATCGTTTGAAGCCCTATTATGACACCTCTGTGGAGTATGCCGTGGATGATATACCCTTGGAAGCCGTGGGCCCTAGTAAGGAGTGAATGAGGTCTTCGTCCGGCTGTACGACGTTAAAGCAAGCGCTACTTGGGAGGCAACCCATGCATTCAACAAAGGAAGACCTAGAAAGCACTCCAATTCCAGATTTGTGTTCCTAAACTCTTCTCTTTGTTGCTATTTCGTTTCTGCCATGTTAGGTTGTTTAGTTGTTGTTTTGTTTGTTTGTTTGTTAATTGTGTGAGTCTATGCTTGAAACATTGAAGACAATGTTTGATTGAAGTGTGGGGGGGTAACTAAAGTGTTTTGATGCAAATTCGTAGGGTTTTATCCACCATAACTTCTAATGTTGTTTCTTGCTGTTTTTAAGTGTTTTTAAACTGTTGTAATGTGTTTTGACTTAAAAATTCGAAAATCCCATAAAAATTTGAAAAATTGTTTAAAAAAAAACCCAAAAAGAGTTGTTTTTGTGTCTTAGGGTACCTTCCAACACAATGATGAGGATTTGGTTTTAATTGCATGACTATTAAAGAATGTTGTAAACATGGCTGGAAGTTAATTTGTGCTTTGGTTTATGCTTGGTTATGGTTATAGCTTATGAATTCACATGTAATCACAAAAAGAGAAAATCAGTTTTTGTAACATGCTTGAAGGAAGAAACTCAAACTAAAGCTACATCCTTGTGAGACTTGAGCCTATAACGTTCTTTGGAGAGTATAAATCTGTGATTTCTTGTTTTCTAAAGGCGTTGCATGATCTCATCATTCTTTGCTGAGTTGCTACTTGGAATGCATTTCATTATAGTTCCAAATACTAGAACTCATGCCAATTTCATTCAAAGCATGATATTGATTGCATAACATACAATAAGATGAAGTTGTTAGTCAAGCCAAAGCCAAAAAGCCTATCCCTTTTCACATGTATTGTAGGATTACCCCTTTTTGAGCCTTTTCAAGCTTATTTTCTTTGTTAGCCACATTATCCTTACCTAGCCTAGATTAGGACTTTCCATACCCTTGTTCTTAAAGGATAGTGAAGCATGACTTAGAATGAACTCCTTTTGATCAATATATTGCAGAAAATAAGTGTGGGGGAAGATAATAGGGCACGACCAAAGAATGAAATAAAGAAAAAAAGAAGAAAAAAAATTTGTGGAAAAATAGAAAAGTGTTGAAAAGAAAGAAAAAGAGTTGAAAAATAAGTGAGAATGATCTCACAAGTATTGGTTATTGAAGGAAGGGTCCAAAAGAGTGAATTTGACCCTAGTTGTTGCATGAATCTTCCCTTGTGTTTAAAAGTTGATTTCTGCCATTAAAAGTGAGTTTAAGTGTCAATTTCATTACTTTGCTTCCTATTACTTTAAGAACCTTTGTTTTACTTTACCTTTCTTTGTTAAAACCATTACCCTTAGCCCCGTTACAACCCTCAACTTCTATCTTGATGTTATGTGTTCAATTTGTGGAGTTTGAATTTGGTATGAGCATATGGAATCACTGGTCCTCATTCTAAGTAGTAGCATTCCATTCATGAGATCATATTCATGTCATTGTCGTAAATCCAGAAAATGCTTTCTTTGATATAACATATGTGAGTGTTAGAATTCATATTTACATCAATCTCCTTACATATACCTAGTGTAGGGTGTGGAGTTAGAAAATCTGTGTGAAAATTAAGTGCATTCTAGTAAGGAATTGAGGGAATTCTCTAAGGCATGTTACTACATTCAAAATGTTGTTTTAATTGATTAAATGTAAAATAATAAGTGGTAACTATGATTAAGTGTTTGTTGAAGTGTAAAGTAAGCTAAATGTCGTGGGAATGATGTTCTATATTGAGTCATGTTCATTGGAAATCCCTGAGGTAACGTTGGAAGGTTTAGATTGTCTTTTGTTTGTTTTGCTCGAGGACTAGCAAAAGCTAAGTGTGGGGGAATTTGATAGGAGCATATTTATGCGACTTAATTGGCTTGTTCTCGTGCATTTACGTTGTGTTTCTTTAGTTATTTTAGTCCTTTATGCCATTTTCGTGTGTTTCTAGGTTCATATGGCTAAGGAAGCAAAAAGGTGCATTTTGGAGCATTTTGGAGCAAAATTGGGCTTGGAATGGATAGCTTATGTTTGGAGCCAAGGTGTTGGACGAAATTGAGGCACTTTAGGACACAAAACAATGGCCCTAGCCCAATTTCATAACCTTGCCATGGCTTATCCCTTCTCCCCTTACCTTGCCATGCAAACCACCCTATTTTAGGCCTATTCTATGTACTTAAACCCTAGCCCTTTAACCTTGCAGCCATATCCCCTCTTTTATCCACATGCATTCATAATCATTCATAATCATTCACCACCAATTCAGCCACATGCACTTGTTCAATTCATCATTGCACATCAACACATTCCAGCATTTCCACATGCATTCCCCTTACAATTTCAGCCAAGCCACATGCATTTCCAACCCACATGCACCCTTTAATCATTCAACCATGCAGCACACATCACCCATTCACATCCATTTCAGCACACTCCACATGCATTTTGAGTTTTCCACCAAGTTCCTAGCTGTCATGTTCCCTCTTTTTCACCTATAAATAAGCATTCATTGCAGCCACAATTCATTCACTCTTCCATTCACAACAACAACCATTCACGCCAGAAATTCATTCTCTCTCTCTAACACAGCCATACTTCACCATTCTTCATATTTTCTGCCCAAAAACACTCCTTGCCTTCCCCTACATCCATCCCTACCCTAAACACATCATTCTACATCATCCATAACCCCCAAAACTCACCAAAAAACCCTTGTGCCGCAACAACAAAGAGGAGGAGAAGAGGCCTAAACGTTCATACAATTCAAGTTTGAGTTGTTGGAATTTTTAGGTGTACTTCATTTCCTTGTTTTCAATGTTTACTTTGTTATTACTCTCTAAGTTTGTTGTAATCATGAGGAACTAAACCCCCCTTTGCTAGGGGGGATTTGAAATACATGTTTATGCTTGCGTTATGATTTGATTACTTCTAATTGCGTTTCATAAGTTGTGAATTCAATTTACTTATCTATGTGAATTACACTTATTTATGTATGATTTATTGAGAGTGCACGCTTAATTTTCATGCATGAATATGACGCTAGAATATAAGTGAGTTTCACCTAATAGTTATGAACTTATATTCACAAGTAGTAAAGTTTGATGATCTCAATCGCGTTAAGTAAATTATTGGCATAAGTTTCATGCAATTCATAGTAACGAGTGCTTCGTCAATGCTTATGGTTTTCAAAGAACTTAATGATTCTTGCTTGTATCTCTATGATGCAATTCATATAGGGAACTTGTGGGGAATGTTTTGGGTTGTCGTATGCAATCATCCAATTCAATAACGTTCGGAAAATCTGAGGATTAATTAGTGCAATTCACGGTTAATCTGGGGCGTTGAGAATTCATGGTTTATTGACAAGCAATTGGAAATCGTTTTATATGCAAGTATAACATGTATGGAGATGAACCCCTTAGCTAGCTTCCCATCCATTCAATTCCATCAAATTCATATTTACATTCTGCTTTAAATTGCAATCTGTGCATTTAGTTTATTTTCGTCCAAAACTCAATCCCCCTTTACTTTATTGTCCAATTTAGTTAGAAAGTGTCTTAGTTTGTGTTTATAAGAGTTTTGATTCAATTTGTTACACAAATTCGTCCAAATTCACCAAAGTGCTCAAAACTGCCCAGAAAGTGTTTTTAAGGCAGTTTTGAGTGTTTTTGGTGATGTTTGAGTCTTTTGGTTTGTTTTAGTGTTTTAAGCGTTTAGTTTCGCATTCTTTGAGTCTAGTTTAGTGTTTTAAACTTTATTTTACGTTTTTGAGTCAATTTCCAAGAGATTTGCAATCCCTCCTAATCCCCGGTTAAGAACGATCCCTACTTACATACTTACTACAATTTGTCAAAAAGAGGGTTTAATTTGTGTGTGTATAATTCTCGCATCAATTAGTTAGTTAAGAGTTAGTTAGGGGTTGTTAGAAGTTGGAGGTCAGTACTAATAGAACCTTGTAAGGAAAGAAAGGAAGTTAATGAAATAGTATTGTTGTTCTGCTACCTATCTCTCTGTGCAATTATGGAAGACATAGAGTAGGGGTCTAATATTGGTATCAACCAGTTCGTTCCTCTGAATCCCTTGAGGTTGTATGACGCGGCAAGCCTCGCAAAAAACATATGGAGTCCTGAGTTTCTAATCTGGAGGCAAAGATCGATGAATTCAAACTCTCGCAAGATGAGGTTAAGGCAACCCAGGAGTTGATTTTGGTGCAACTACAATCTTTCTTGGCGCATTGCAACAATGGATCATTGGGTCAATCTTCATAAGCAACTTTGGGCGAGAATCAATTTCAAGATCGTATGAACCCTAATCCAAATCGTCAGGAATTTGGGCACAATTTCAATCAGCAACCTTGGCCTCTGTTCTTGAAATTGGAATTTCCAAGATTCAATGAAGGAGATGACCTATTGGGATGGATATACAAAGCGGAGCATTACTACGAATTTTTCAACATCGACAAGTCCAAGAAAGTTAAATTAGGTTCCTTTCACATGGAAGATGAAACTCTGCAATGGTTCAAATGGGCTAGATGTTTGACGAAATTCCCCAATTGGGATAATTTCACTACAGTTTTGTGCCAAGAATTTGGTCCTTCAAAACTCGAAGACTTGGTTGAAAGTTTGGTTAAATTGCAACAATCAGGCACTATTAGAGATTATGTTATGGAATTCAAAAGATTGGCGAATCGCACAAGGGACATCAACCTTTCCCTGGCCTTCAACCAGATTTACGCCATGATGTGACGATGTTGAAACCCAGAGATGTCTTGGAAGCTCCAGCCTTTGCCCAACAAATTAATGCCAAGATCATAGAGTTGAAAGTGAAATTTAGTACTAAAACTCCTTTTGTGGAGTCAAATTTTAGAATTCCATTTCGAAATGTTAGTTCCAATATCATGGGTGAGAATTGTACTAAACCAACTAATGTGAGAAGGTTAACACTTAAGGAAGTAGATCACTATCGAAAAAATGGTTTATGCTTCCATTGTAAGGAGAAATATGTTAGGGGTCATAACTATGAAATGAAGTAATTGTTGTTAATAGATGTACAAGACTCTGAATTGTGTGACATTGATGAAGTGGAGAATGATGAACTAGAGATCGCAACTTATGCCTTATATGGGACCCCTGCACCACCATCAATTCAAACCATGAAAGTCACAGGGTATATTAAGAATTTGCATGCCACCATTTTGATTGAATCGGGTAATTCTCACAATTTCATAGATGTAAGATTGGTTAGGAGATTAAAAGGTTCTATGGACACTAAACATGTTTTTGATGTGAAGATTGCTGATGGGGGTAAGGTTGCTACTCAGGGAACCTTGTCAAAAGCTCCTATAACAATTCAAGGTTTCAAATATATATGTTATAGCTTTAGGAATGTGTGATGCTATACTTGGAGTGCAATGGCTTAAAACTTTGGGGCCTATATTATGGGATTTCGACAAGCTGTATATGCAATTCACAAAGCATTCTCATACATTTTGTATCACTAGTTTAGAAACATCTAAGGATTGTCTCCAAGATATTTCTACCTTACAAATGCAGAAATTACTTCAATAAGAGACAACGGTGGGGGCAGTTTTGTTCCATATTGAATCTGAGGAAGTTGGTTTATTTCAATTAGATGTTGCAAATGTAGATAAGAATGCTCAGAATCTCACTCAGAGTCAACATTAACAATTTCATAAGTTGTAGAGAATATGGGGCAGTATTTCACACTCCAAATTCCTTGCCACCTCACAGAATTCATGATCGTAGAATTCTACTTGTCCATGGCAGCAAACCTCCAAACAGTAGACCCTATAGATATGGCCGAGTTCAAAAGGCTGAGATAGAGAAATGTGTTGCAGAATTGTTCGAAATAGGTTTTATAAGAGTGAGTAACAACCCATATTCTTCTCCAGTAATTTTGGTGAGGAAAAAAAGGGAACTTGGCGCATGTGCATGGATGACAGAGGTCTTAACTACATCACCATTAAAGATAAGTTCCCTATTCCACTCATTGATAAACTGTTGGATGAGCTATTTGGTGCACAATACTTTTCAAAGTTAGAGTTGAGGGCAAGATACCACCAAATTCGAATGCATTCTTGATGATGTTGAAAAAAAAAAAAAAAAAAACAAAACAAAAACCAGCATTCAGGACACATGATGGTCATTACGAGTTCTTAGTAATGCCATTTGGATTGACTAATGCCCTTGCTACCTTTCAGTGCCTTATGAATGAGATCTTTATACCACATTTGAGGAAATTTATTCTTGTTTTCTTCGATGATATATTGGTCTATAGCTCCACTTGGCAATTTCATTTGAATCATATAAAAGTGGTTTTTGAGACATTAAATCAGCATCATCTGTTTGTGAAACAATCTAAATATGCATTTGGTCAATCACGAGTAGAATATCTCGGGCATATTGTCTCCAAGGAAGAGGTATCTGTTGATCCCACTAAGTTGGATTCCATAGCCAAATGGCCTATTCCCAAGTCTGTGAAAGCTTTAAGAGGCTTCTTGGGGTTAACTGGGTATTATAGAAAATGTATTCCTCATTTGGGCAAGATCATAAGTCCATTGATTGTACTTATAAGAAAAGACAGCTTCCAGTGGTCTGATGAAGCTACTATAGCTTTTAACACTCTCAAGGAAGCAAGGTTATCTCCTCAAGTTTTAGCATTATCGGATTTTACTAGGCCTTTTGTGATTGAAGTTGATGCCTCAGGTCATGCAATTGGTGATGTGCTTCAACAAGAAGCAAAACCAATTACTTTCACTAGTAAAGCACTTAGTCCTAGGAATCAAGTGTATCAAGTGTTATCTGCATATGAAAGAGAGATGTTAGCAATTTTACCTGCCATTCACAAGTGGCAGTTCTATTTAGGAAGGAATCACTTCATTATTCAAATTGATCACCACAATTTCAAATATTTTTTTTAGGGCAGGGCTCCTACTCCATTTCAACAGAAATGGGTTACCAAACTGCTTGGGTTTGACTATGAAATTCAATTTAAACAGGGTTGTAATAACCAAGCTGTTGATGCTTTATAAAGATCTTCATTGAATGTTACCAATCCTATTGATCAATTATTAGTAGATATGAAAGTATTGGCTATTTCTTACCCTTATTCTCAATAGTTGGATGATTTGAGAAAAGATATAGAAATGGACCCTTGGATATTGTCAAAAATTTAAAGCCTTAGGTCTAAGGATGATAGGGTGTTGTTACAGTGTCTACTTTGAAATTTCAAGTGGATAATGGCCTTCTTAAATACAAGAATACGATTGTGTTTAGTCTTACTAGTCAATGGAGAACCAAAGTGTTCACTGAAAACCATGCAACACCCACTGCTGGTCATGAGGGCTTTTTTAAGACTTAAAGATTTCCAGGTGCTTTTATTGGGAAGGTATGGAGAAGTTTGTGAAGGATATGGTAGCTTGCTATTTAATATGTCAACAAAACAAATATGAGACTTTATCTCCCCCTATATTGTTGCATCCTTTGCCTATACCAACCAAGATTTGGACTGACATATCTATAGATTTCATTGTGCGCCTTCCCCCATGTAAAGGTAAATCTATAATTTAGGTTGTTGTTGATCGATTGTCCAAATATGCTCATTTCACTGCCATTGGTCATCCGTATTTTGCATCCATATTCTGCATCCATGGTTGCTCAGCTCTTTGTCAATAATATTTTCAAATTACATGGAATGCCCAATTCCATAGTAAGTGACAGAGATCCGGTGTTCTTAAGCAAATTTTGGAAAGAGTTTTTTCATCTTCAAGGCTCTTCGTTATGCTTCAGTTTTGGTTACCATCATCAGACAGATGTCTTGAAACATATTTGAGATGCTTTTGTAGCTTGCAATCGAAGAAATGGGCTTCATGGCTTCCTTGGGCAGAATGGTCTTTTAACATAAGTTTTCATTCTGTAACCAAGATGACTTCATTTGAAATTGTATATGGCCAAGCTCCACCAGCAGTGCAAGCTTATGAGAATGGCGTTACTAAGGTTGATTCTGTGGATCAAGCTTTGAAGGAAAGGGATCGAATTTTATCCTTACTCAAAAGCAACTTGGAAATTGCTTAGTGTTGGATGAAGGTTTAAGCTGATAAACACAGGTCTGAAAGGATATTTGAGGTAGGAGATTTGGTTTATCTAAGCTTGGAGCCATACCAGCATTTTTCCTTAGCTTCTCATCCATTTCATAAACTACAACCAAAATTTTATAGAAGTTAATGAAATAGTATTGTTGTTTTGCTACCTATCTCTTTGTACAATTGTGGAAGACGTATGTAAGGTTCTAATACTTTTTGTTCTGATTTTCAAGAGATGTCTTCAGCTTGTGATTTGCTTCATTTACCCACAAAAGGATTTCATACACTTGGACCAATAAAAGAGGAATCAGAAATCAAGTAGAAATGAGATCGGACCACTGCCTTGGTAACTTTCAGTGGATTAATGCGTGGTCTGATAGGAGCATATTTAGGCGACTTAGTTAGCTTGTATTCTTAAATTTATGTTGTTAGTTCATAGTTATTTTAGTATTTTAAGCTATTTTCGTGTGTTTATAGGTTCATTTGGCTAAGGAAGCAAGAAGGTGCATTTTGGAGCTTTTTAGAGCAAAATTGGACTTGGAATGGATAGCATATGCTTGAAGCAAAAGGAATGGACGAAATTGAAGACCTAAATATGTTAGGATTCTTAATCAAAGAAGGATTCTTAGTCAAAGAAGGATTCCTACTTGAAGTAGGAAAGTTAAGCCAAGGTTTTCTATTTTGGTTTGACCTTTCCTAATCCTAAAAGCCCTATGTTCCAGCAACCTTGAAGGATTCTTATGCATTTTAGGACACAAAGTGAACCTTCCTTGCATCCTCATGTCCCTTGTCGTCCATTGCCTAAACTTCCCATTCCTTGCCATGCAAGGGGAATGCATATTTCCTATTTTGTGTCACAAGATCACATTCCTATTTCACCCTATTCAAAGTTGTACCCTACATACCTATTCTATCCTAAATCCTTGCCTAATTTCAACCTTAAATCACAGTCCCTTTTCCTACTCTATTTGGCTGCAAGTTTCCCTTCCCCTTTCCCTTTGATTTCTGACTTTATATCTCCTTTTCCTTATGGATTTGGGGTCTAATCCTTTCCTAAACTATGCAATAAAACTTAGGATTCTTTCCTTCAAATAAATACCTAAGTCTGCACCCTTATTCAACCCTAATCACTTATTCATACAATCTGCCATCATTCACAAAACACTTAAGCCTTTGTCGCAGCCATCAACCACTCTCCCACCACTTCCATACTTCCATACCTTCACCCAAACACTCATACATCATTCCTAAACCCTTTGCCACACCACGCTACCAACCTAAATCCATCCTTAACCAAAAAATCCATCCAAAATCACCCCTAGACTTTTGTGCCGCAACTTTGCAAAGAAGAAGAGGAGAAGAAGAAGCCTTGGACGTTTTGCATTCAAGTTGGAGTGTTGGAACGTTTTTAGGTGTAATCTATCTTTTGTTTTCAATGTTTAATTCAAGTTTCCTTTGTTCTGTTGTGAACATGAGAGGCTAAACTCATTTTAGCTAGGGGAGGCTTTGAAACCATGATTATGTTTATGATATGAATTGATTAATTCCAATTGTGATTTCATAAATTGTGAATGCAATTTACTTAACCGTTTGATGGATAACTTATTCTTGTATGTAGATTAGGGAGGCCTACTTAATTTTTATGATTGAATTTAGTGCTAGAATATAAGGGAGTTTCACATAATCGTTACAAACTTATATTCACAAGTAGTTAAGGTTGTTTTCACAATCATGTTAAGTGAATTCCTAGCATAAGTAGCATGATGTCATAGTTACGAATGCTTTGTCAATACTTATGAATTTCATAGAACGTAATGATCTTTGATTGTATCTCTATTATGATGTCATGTATGGAACTTTTGAAGAATGCTTTGGGTTGTCGTGTGATGTCATCCAATCCAATAACTAAAGGAGAATTTGAGGGTTAATTAGTGATGTCACGGTTAATCTGGGGTGTTGAGGTTCATGGTTTATTGAAAAAGCAATTGGAAATCAATTTGTGTTTAAATGTATCATGTGTGGAAAAGAATCCTCTAGCTATCTAATCATCCATAGTTTTTCTTAAATTCGTCCAAAGTTTACTTAAGTCTTTTAGTTACTTGTTTTTCTCTCAAATTCGTCAAAAACCCAATCCCCTTTATTTAGTTGTGTCAAATCTGTCCTAATTAGTGTTTTTGAGTATTTTGAGTCAAAACCAAACCTATTTCGTCCAAATTGAGTCTTAGATTCTAGTTTTAGTATATTTGGTTGTTTTGAGTCTTTTGAGTTCGTTTTGAGTCATATAAGTTTAGTTAAGAGTCTTTGAGTTTGTTTAAGTGTTTTTAATCATACTTTTGTATCTTTGAGTCAATTTTCATTAGATTAGCAATCCCTCCTAATCCCCGGCCTAGAACGATCCCTACTTATATCTTTACTACAATTGTCAAAAAGAGGGTTTAATTTGTGTGCTATTATTTATCACATCATGGTCTTTGTTGGAATGTTCCATTTTACACCGTATATCTTTTTATCACTGTCCTCTTCTTGTTTCTTTCTCAAAGTTAACAATCACTCGAAAGGCTCCGTTTCGGTTTCATAGTATATGGTTGGATCACCATGATTTTTTTTTCCCTAGTTGAAGATGTTTGGAAGTCTTCTAATTTTACGGTTGTCCAATGTATGTGCTTAGTGCTAAGCTTCGTGTTCTTAAGTCTCACATAAAAGTTTGGAACAAGTCGGTTTTCAAGGATGTTAATATGAATATTGATAGTGGTTTTGTTGCTTTGGATGAAATTCAAAGGGAAATTTCCAGCTTGGGTCCTTGCTTCTTTGTGCATGCAAAAGGCACTTACTGCATAAGAAAAATTTTACTGTGACAAATCTTGCATTAACTGGCTTTTTGAAAGGGATACTAATACCACTTTTTTTCATTCCATGGTTAAAATTAGGAAACTTCATCAATCATTGGCAGTTATGAGATATGGTAATAGGGTTCTTGATAATCAGATCGATATTAGTCAGCTTGTTATTACAATTTTTTTTTTCTACAGATAGTTTTGTGACAGACACTGATCTAGTTGCTTGCACCATACCCAATGTAGTCACTACAACAGAAAATGAGTCTTTGTTAGCAATTCCATCTCCTGATGAAATTTTTGAAACTTTAAAGTCTATAGACCATTCTTGTTCCCCGGGTCCAGATGGTTTTGGTGGTTCTTTCTATTTTAGGTGTTGGTCCATTGTGGTTAATGACATGGTTCAAGCAATGCAAAGTTTTTTCTCCCAAGGGAATGTTTTGCCTCACTTCAATTCTAACTTAATGGTTTTAATTCCAAAGGTGGACAGAGTGATAGGAGCATATTTATGCGACTTTGTTAGCCTATTTCCTTGCATTTACTCAGTTAGCTTCCAATTATTATAGTGATTTAAGCTATTTTCATGTATTTGTAAGCCCAAATGGCAAAGTTGGCAAGAAAAGGCAATTTGGAGCATTTTAGAGCAGTTTTGGGCTTGGAATGGATAACACATCTATGGAGCAAGGTGGATGGACGTTTTTGAAGATCAAAAGAAGCTAGGAATGTGCTACAAATCTAGAAGACATAATTCACAACATTGAAGATAAGGAATCAACTAAAAAGAAGGAATATTATCCAAACCTTATCTTATCTTATCCTATCTTAATTTTTTCCTACCTTAATTTCAACTGCAAAGGGGACTCATTTTCACATTAAATCACCTAAATATCTTGTTCTAGAAGCTCTATTCTTTGCCCTAGATTGGTGCTGCATGCCTTATCCCTTGTCCTTCTAGAAACCTGCCACAACACCCCTTTCTAGAAGCCCTAGAATCTGCCGCACCCTCTCCTTATTCTTCCTGGTTTCTGCCATGTAACTAATCCTTTTTCCAATGCAAATCTGCGTGCCCTATCCTTGTCTTCCAAGGCTTTGTGCTGTGAAACCCTAGCCCTATAAATACATAATATATATGTCGCAGAAGAGGGAGAGTTTTAGAAAGAATTTCAAAAAGAAAAACACACATCTGCCGTAGCTTTGCAAGGAAGGAAGGAGAAGAAAAGCTTGGAGCCTTGCCTGCCATCCAAGACCTTTGGATTGCTAGAGTGTTTCTAGGTGTATTCTATCCTTAGTTTTAGTCCAATGTTTGTTTTAATTTGGTTTTCAATTATAATGAACAAGCGGAACTAATGTCGTTTTAGTTAGAGGTGAATTCAAAGCCATGAACATATATGTGATATGAATTGATTTCCTCCAGTTATTGTTTCGTAAAACACGAGTGCGATTTACTTATCTATTTGATTTATAACTTATTCTTGTATGTTGATTAAGAAGGCCTACATAGTTTGCATGCAAGAATCTGATGCTAAAATATAAGAGAATTTCACCTAATAGTTATGAACTTATATTTACAAGTAGTGGAGGTTGCTAGTCACGATCGCGTTAAGTAAATTCCTGGTAAAAGTATCATGTTGTTCATAGTTACGAATGCCATGTCAATGCTTATGATTTTCATATAACTTAATGATCTTTGATATGTATCTTTATTATGTAGTTCATGTAGGGAACTTGATAAGAATAATTTGGTTACGTCGTTGAGTCCAATTCAATGAATTTAGGAAAATCTGATGGTTAATTTGTGCAGTTCATGATTAACTTGGGGCATTGTCATTCATGGTTTATAAGAAGAATAACTGGAAATCGATTTGTATGCATATGTGTCATATGTGGAGAAGGACCCCCTAGCTAGCCTTTCACCCTTTAATTCACTCAATTTCGTACCAAACTTAATTTGTTTATGCAATTTACTTAGTTTTAGTTAAATTCGTCAAAAACAACCCCCATTTAGTATTCTGAGTCTTTTTGGTTTAATTTTTGTTCAAACTTCTTTCTAGTTCTTGTTTTGAGTCAATTTAACTTAGTTTTGTATTATTTCAGTCAGTTTAGCTTGTTTTGAGTTGTTTGAGTCTAATTAGTGTAGATTAGCATCCTTCCTAATCCCTGGCCTAGAATGATCCCTATTGTCATACACTACAACTATCAAAAAGAGGGTTTAATTTGTGTGTTAGTTTATATCACATCAAATTTTGGCGCCGTTGCCAGGGATTAGCAAAATTGCTAATCTCCCCTTTGTTTATGTTTTTGCTTTTCTTGTTTTTTTTTTTATTTTGTTTTGTTTTGTTTACTTTGTTTTAGGTACTAGTTTATGACTTGACGTTCTCAACCTGTTCGTGAGCATATATTGGAGCTTGACGACGATTTTGAACGAACTTTGAGAAGGAAGAGGAAGCAGCTAGAATTCAGTCCACGTAGTTATAGTTCTAGCTCTGAATCCAAAATTGAAGAAGAAGAAGAGGAAGAGGAAGAACAAGCCATGGCTGTGGATAATCGAACAATCAAGGAACTTTCAGCCTTGGGATTAGACAATGCCGTGCCCTTATCCATTCAATATCCTAAGGCGGCTCAAGGCAAAACCGATGATTTCGAATTGAAATCTAGCTTGTTGCATCATATTCCCAAATACCATGGGTTGTCCATGGAAGATCCAAACAAGCATTTGAAGGAATTCAAAGTAGTATGTTCGAGCATGACCCCAATCAACGTGGATGGGAATATTTTGAAGATGAAAGCCTTTCCATTCTCTCTTATGGACAAGGCTAAAGATTGGGTCTATGAACTAGCACCTGGAACCATTACTTCTTGGGAAGGCATGAAGAGAGCATTTTTAGAGAAATTCTTCCCAACTTCAAGAGTCATTCGTTTGAGGAAAAGGATTAGTGGAATTCAATAAAGCCAAGGATAATCCTTTTCAGCGTATTATGAGCGTTTCAAGACTCTCGTTGCTTCATGCCCTCAACATCAAATGAAGGAAGAGCTTCTAATTCAATATTTCTACGAAGGACTTCTCCCAATTGAAGGACAAATGCTAGATGCTTCGGTAGATGGTGCTTTGGTTGACAAAACCCCAGTTGCTGCAAAGATCTTAATTGCGAATTGAGCTTTGAATGCACAACAATACGAAGGAGTTGGACAGAGAGACCCCTCATTGCAACACCAAGTTAATGAGGTAAGTTCAATGGCCGAAATTCAATCTCAATTGGCTAATCTCACTGTTCTTGTATCATAGGTTGTTGATGGATCCAAAGTGCAAGAAGCAAGTGTTTGTGGTGTGTGCACTATGCAAGGACATTCTAATGATCAATGTCCTCAATTGATAGAGAATAAAGGATGGGAAAGTGCTAATGCCATAGGATATCAAGGCCAAAATCAACCAAAGCATGATCCATACACCAACACTTATAATCCGAGCTGGAGAGATCACCCAAACATGAAATGGAGGGAGCCTTAACAAACTCAACAACAAGGAGGATTTTGATAGCCAACCCCCGGTATATTTCAAAGGCCATTCGCACCAATGCAACCTCAACCACATTCAGCCCAACCAAATTCAGGTATGTCTTTGGATAATGATAAAGTTATTCAATTACTCACCTCTTTGAAACAGGGAATACAAAATCAAACCAAAGAGATGCAAAATCAAGCTAAAGAGGTGGACGAATTGAAGAAGCAAATGGGGCAATGATGCGAGATTTATACGCGCACAAATTAAACCCTCGTTTGACAATTGTAGTAGAATGGATAAGTGAGGGATCGTTCTAGACTGGGGATTAGGAGGGCTTGCTAAAACCTTCTAAATTGACTTAAAAACATAAAAACACAATATAAAACACTATTTAATGCTCGAAGAAAGCAAAACTAAAAATAAGAAAGATTAAGACTAAGACTTCAACGAAATAGGGGGGAATTGGATTTGGACGAATTTAAACTAAAATGAATACTTGGAAACAAAACAAATTGTAAATATGGATTTGACGGAAATGAATGGATGGGAAGCTAGCTAAGGGTTCTTTCTCTACACATGATATTTATGCATATGAATCAATTTCCAGTTATTCCTTCATTGAATTATGAACGACAATGCCCCAAATTAACCGTGACATCACTAGTTAACCCTCAGATTTTCCTTATATTATTGGATTGGATGGCATCATTCGACAACCCAAAACATTCTCAAAAGTTCCCTACATGTCATCATAATAGAGATACAATCGAAGATCATTAAGAATAATGAAAACCATAAGCATTGACAAAGCATTTGCAACTATGACATCATGTTACTCATGCTAAGAATTAAACTTAACGCGATCGTGACAAGCGACCTTTACTACTTTCAAGTATAAGTTAGTAACGATTATGTGAAACCTCCTTAAACTTTAGCCACATATTCATGCATGCTAATTAAGTGTCGACCCTCAATCAACAAACACAAATAAGTTAATCATCAAATAGTTAAGCCAATTGCATTCACAAATCAAGAGTTCATAACCGGAATTCATCAATTCATATCACATAAATAATCATGGTATTGAAATCACCCCTAGCCAAAAAAAGTTTAGTTCCTCATAACTTTGAAATCAAAGAAACACCTAAACATTCCAACAACTCAAACTTGAATTGTATGAACGTTTAGGCACTCTTCTCTTCCATTACAAAACAAAGAGAATTGAATTTAAACATTGAAATC
The DNA here is from genome assembly GCF_041283825.1 of Pyrus communis. Classification (NCBI taxonomy): domain Eukaryota; kingdom Viridiplantae; phylum Streptophyta; class Magnoliopsida; order Rosales; family Rosaceae; genus Pyrus; species Pyrus communis. The sequence goes on along the minus strand of NC_142570.1, from coordinate 16,562,722 downwards.
AAAGAAACGCGTAAACATTCCAACAACTCAAACGTGAATTGTATGAACGTTTAGGCCTTCTTCTCTTCGTCTTCGTTGTAGCACAAGGACTAAGGGATGTTGTTGGTGTGTTGAATGGATTGGGGGATTATGGAAATGGAAGAAATGGAGGAGTGGTGGAATGGGGACTCACGGTTTTGGATTCTAAGGGGAAGTGTTTGTGGTGTGTTGTGTATGAAAATGAGATGTCTTATGAATGAATGAATGCAAGGGTATTTATAGGAGTAGTGGAGGGAACATATGGCTATGTCATTTGTAGGTGAAGTAGGTGGATGTTGTAGGTGAAGTAGGTGGATGTTGTAGGTGAAGTGGATGTTGTAGGTGAAGTAGGTGGATGTTGTAGGTGAAGTGGATGTTGTAGGTGAAGTAGGTGGATGTTGTAGGTGAAGTAGGTGGATGTTGTAGGTGAAGTAGGTGGATGATATGTTAAGTGATAAGTGATAAGTGATATGATATGTGGTTATGATATGATAAGTGGTTAAGTGATATGATATGTGGTGATGATAAGTGATAAGTGCATGTGGGTTAACTAATGAAGGAAATGCATGTGCAATGACAATGTGTTAGAATGGATGTGTGTTATGCATGGCATGATTGGGATTAGGAAAGGTTTAAATGTCCTAAAACTAAAGAGAACAAGGTTCCAACACTTTGGCTCCAATTAGGTCTTCAATTTCGTCCAACACTTTGGCTTCAAGCATAAGCTATCCGTCCTTAGCCCAAAAGTGCTCCAAAAGTCTCCAAAATGCATCTTTTTGCTCCTTTAGCCCTTTGGACCTACAAACACACGAAAATAGCTTAAAGTACCAAAATAACTAAAGAAACATAACGTAAATGTACGAGAACAAGCCATTTAAGTCGCATAAATATGCTCCTATCAAATACCCCCACACTTAGCTTTTGCTAGTCCTCGAGCAAAACAAAAAAACAAAACAAAAAGAACAAAACACAACCTACACCTTCCAACAATCGTATCAGGGACTTCCAATGCACATGACAAGTTAAAAATCATTATTCTCACAGATTTGAGCCATCTTTACACTTAAGTACATTCTTAATCATAGTCACCACATACTAGTTCACAATTAAGCAATTAAAACACATTTCAAATGTAGTAACATGCCTTTAGAGAATTCCCTCAATTTCTTACTAGATGTACTCTCGTTTTTCACACAGATTTTCTGACTACACACCCTACACTAGGTATATGTGAGAAGATTGATGTAAACATGTAGACGAACACTCACATATGTTATAATAAGGAAAGCATTTTCTGGAGTTAATAAGCATGTTTAGATATGATCTCATGAATGGAATGCTACTACTTAGACGCGAGAACCAGTGACACCATAAGCTCATACCAAGTTCAAACTCCACAATTGAAATACATAACACTCAATATAGAAGTCAAAGGGTAGTAACGGGGCTAGGGTATTGGCTAACAATGAAAGGTGAAGGATAAACAAACATTCTTAAAGCAATAGTGAGCAAAGTATTGAATTAGGCACTTAGAATTCCCTTAAGAACGCAGAAGTCAACTTTGAACACCCAAGGGAAAATCACACAAAACTTAGGGCCATATTCAACTTTTTGGACCCTTTCTTCAACCATCAACGCTCGTGAGTTCATTCTTACTTATTTTCACTCCTTTTTTTTTTTTTTTTTTTTTTTTTTTTTTTCTTTTCTTCTTTTTCTTTTAAATCTCAAAACATACATATAAACGTAAGAACAAACTTTTACTCCCCCACACTCATTTTCTTGCATAATGTAACTCAAAAGGAATTCATTTAAGTCATGCTCACTAAACTTTAAGAACAAGGGTATAGGAAAGTCCTACTCTAAGCTAGGTAAGGGTTGATGTGGGTAAACAAGGAATAAAGGCAAAACGAGGCTCAACGGGGTTAAAACTTACAACATATACGAAGTATGGGAAGTAAGGCTATTTGGCTATGGTGGTGGTCACTACACAACTTCTTCTTGAATATGTGTTATGCAAATCAATAACATGCTTTGAATGAAACGGATATAAGTTCTAGCATTTAGTTCTATCATGATACAATTGCATTCTAAGTAGCAACCAAGCAAGGAATAATGAGATCATGCAACAACTTTAGAAAACAAAGAATCACAGAAAATAACTCTCCAAAGAAAGTAATGGCTCGAGTCTCACAGGGTTGTAGCGTTTGGTTGAGTTCCTTCCTTCAAGTATGAACGTTTAGGCACTCTTCTCTTCCATTACAAAACAAAGAGAATTGAATTTAAACATTGAAATCAAAGAAACGCGTAAACATTCCAACAATTCAAACGTGAATTGTATGAACGTTTAGGCCTTCTTCTCTTCGTCTTCGTTGTAGCACAAGGACTAAGGGATGTTGTTGGTGTGTTGAATGGATTGGGGGATTATGGAAATGGAAGAAATGGAGGAGTGGTGGAATGGGGACTCACGGTTTTGGATTCTAAGGGGAAGTGTTTGTGGTGTGTTGTGTATGAAAATGAGATGTCTTATGAATGAATGAATGCAAGGGTATTTATAGGAGTAGTGGAGGGAACATATGGCTATGTCATTTGTAGGTGAAGTAGGTGGATGTTGTAGGTGAAGTAGGTGGATGTTGTAGGTGAAGTGGATGTTGTAGGTGAAGTAGGTGGATGTTGTAGGTGAAGTAGGTGGATGTTGTAGGTGAAGTGGATGTTGTAGGTGAAGTAGGTGGATGTTGTAGGTGAAGTAGGTGGATGATATGTTAAGTGATAAGTGATAAGTGATATGATATGTGGTTATGATATGATAAGTGGTTAAGTGATATGATATGTGGTGATGATAAGTGATAAGTGCATGTGGGTTAACTAATGAAGGAAATGCATGTGCAATGACAATGTGTTAGAATGGATGTGTGTTATGCATGGCATGATTGGGATTAGGAAAGGTTTAAATGTCCTAAAACTAAAGAGAACAAGGTTCCAACACTTTGGCTCCAATTAGGTCTTCAATTTCGTCCAACACTTTGGCTTCAAGCATAAGCTATCCGTCCTTAGCCCAAAAGTGCTCCAAAAGTCTCCAAAATGCATCTTTTTGCTCCTTTAGCCCTTTGGACCTACAAACACACGAAAATAGCTTAAAGTACCAAAATAACTAAAGAAACATAACGTAAATGTACGAGAACAAGCCATTTAAGTCGCATAAATATGCTCCTATCAGGCAAGTAGCGGAGTTCATGGGACAATTTAGAGAATAAGGCAAACTGCCTAGTTTAACCATTATCAATCCAAATAGAGGTTTTGAAACCACCAATGCCATCACTTTGAAAAGTGGCAAGGAGCTTAAAACCAACCCACAAACATCCAAATTAAGTCAAAAGGAGGACGAATAGTTGCTGCTCGAGGAAGAAGAGATTGCCAAAGCCACGGCAAGGGTAGAACAACCCTTGCCGCAGCCACCTAAGGACCCTAAGTCGTCCAACACAAGTAAGGGAGGTTCAAATTCATTTGTTTCTAACCCTATTCCACCAAATGTGACTTTTCCTAGCAGGTTTATGCAATCTAGGAATGAAGAGAATGAAAAAGACATTCTATAGACCTTCAAGAAGGTGCAAGTCAATATCCCGCTCCTTGATGCGATAAAGCAAATTTCGAAGTATGCTAGGTTTTTGAAGAAGCTTTGTACAACAAAGAAACGAATTCAAGAGAAAGAGATGGTACATGTAAGTGAAAATATCTCTGCAATGTTGCAAAGGAATCTACCACCTAAATGCAAAGATTCAGGTAGTTTCACTATTCCTTGTGTAATTGGTAATACAAGGTTTGAACATGCTATGCTAGATTTAGGTGCTTCCATTAAAGTCATGCCATATTTTGTTTATGCATCTATGAATCTAGGAGAGCTTAAAAATGATGGAGTTATTATCCAATTAGCCGATCATTCTAATGCGTATCCGAAATGAGTTTTGAAAGATGTTTTGGTGCATGTTAACCATTTGATCTTTCCAACCGATTTCTATGTGCTTGAGATGGAAGATTCAGCCTACTCTCCACCATAGCCAATCTTACTTGGATGACCTTTCATGAAAACAACCCAAACCAAGATTGATGTGGCCAAGGGAGCATTAACAATGGAGTTTGGTGGCAATATGATTAAATTCAAAGTTTTTGAATCTGTTAAGCATCTTAATGATGTTCGTCCTTGTTTTGTCATTGATGTGAATAAAAATATAAGGCAGGAACGTTCAGCGCCTATCAAGAATGATGTATTTCGAACCATCATCGAAGAAGGAAATACAGCGGAGCACAAGGACCACACCACTGCCCTCAAAATACCCAATCTGGCCGAGAGTATCCCTAGTGAATTTGTTGACAATGCTGCTACTTTTGAGCCTTCATCGCAATATATTGGTGAGCCATCTATTCCAATTCCAATTCCCATTTCAATTAATAGGTTATTACCTTCTTTGGTGCAGGTACCCAATCGAATCCAAGGTGGTGAAAGAGTTTACATTGACTTTAGGAAGCTCAACGTCACAATCAGGAAGGATCACTATCCCCTTCCATTCATAGATCCTTATTATGAATACTTTGAGGAGCATGCCATGGAGGACATACCCTTCCATGCCGTTAACCCTAGTGAAGCTTGAATGGAGGTATTGTCCGGTTGGAAGACGTTAAAGCAAGCACTTCTTGGGAGGCAACCCATGCATTTAAATAAAGAAGACCTATGAATCTCCGGCTCCACAACCAAATTTGCATTCCTTAACCCTACTCTTTATTGCTTCTACTTTGCCATAATTGTCATGTTTGTTAGTTGTGTTGTTTGATTGTTTGTGTGTGAATCTATTTTTGAAACATTGAGGACAATGTTTGGTTTAAGTGTGGGGGGTAAATAGATGCTTTTTATGACTTATTTTTTAATTTTATCACCTATCACTTCTAAAAGTTGTTACTCACTGTTTTTAAGTGTTTTTATTGTGTTTTTAAGTGTTTTAACATGTCCTATAACAGAAAATCCAAAAATTTTGAAAAAAAATTCAAAAAAGCTTGAGAAAATACCAAAAAAGAGTCATTTTTGTTTGTTTGTTTGTGTCTTAGGGTACCTTCCAACACAATGATGAGGATTTGGTTTTTAATTGCATAACTGTTAAAGAAAGTTACAAACATGGATGGCAGTTTGATATGCTCTTTGGTTTATGCTTAGTTGTAATTAACGTTTACGAATTCACATGTAATCATAAAAAGAAAAAAAAATCAGTTTTTGTAACATGCTTGAAGGAAGGAACTCAAAGTAACGCTACAACCCGGAGAGACTTGAGCTTATACTTTGTTTGGAGAGTTATTAATCTGTGATGTTTTTGTTTTCTAAAGTCGTTGCATAATCTCATTATTTCTTTGCTTGGTTGCTACTTAGAATGCGTTTTCATCATTTTAGTTCCACATACTAGACTCATACCCATTTCATTCAAAGCATAAAATTGATTGAATAACAAATAACAAGATGAACTTGTTTAGTTAAACCAGAGCCAAAAAGACTTACCCTTTGCATATGTATTGTAGGTTTAACCCCTTTGAGCCTTATTTAGCCTCTTTTCTTTGTTAGCCATATTATCCTTACCTAACCTAGAATAGGACTATCCATACCCTTGTTCTTAAAGAATAGTTGAGCATGTCTTAGATGGAATTGATCAACATTATGCAGAAAAACAAGCTTAGGAGAAGGCTTTTCGTTGAAAATCTATGAGGATGTATGTTTAGTGTGCCAAAGAAAGAGAAAGGGCACGGGGAAAAAAAAACGTGAAAAAAGAAAGAAAAAAGAAGAAAAAGTTGAGAAAAGAAAAGAAAAGAGATGAGAAATAAGTGAGAATGAACTCACAAGTATTGGTTATTGAAGAAAGGGCCCAAAAGTTTGAATATGGCCCTAAGTGTTGTGTGAATCTCCCATGGGTGTTTAAAGTTGATTTCTGCATTCAAAAGTGAATTCTAAATGTTTATTTCATTACTTTGCTTACTATCGCTTTAAGAACTTTTGTTATCCTTACCTTTCTTTGTTAGCCAGTACCTTATCCCCGTTACAACACTTAGACTTCTATCTTGATTGTTATGTGTTTCAATATGTGGAGTTTAAAATTGGTACGAGCATATGGTATCCCTGGTTCTCACTTCTAAGTAGTGGCATTCCGTTCATGAGATCATACACATGTTATATTAATAATTCCAAGAAGTGCCTTCTTTGTTATAACATATGTGAGTGCTAGTCTACATGTTGACATCAATTTTCTCACATACCAAGTGTAGTCAGAAAATCTGTGTGAAAATAGGGAGTATATCCAGTGAGGAATTGAGGGATTCTCTAAGGCATGTTACTACATTCAAAATGTTGTTTTAATTGATTAAATGCGAGCTAGTGAGTGGTGACTGCGGTTAAGTGTATACTCAAGAGTAAGGATGGCTAAAATCTGTGGGAGTAGTGATTTTAACATGTCATGTTTCATTGGAAATCCCTGAGGCAATTGTTGGAAGGTTTAGGTTGTGTTTTGTTTTCTTTGTTTTGCTCTGGGACTAGCAAAAGCTAAGTGTGGGGGAATTTGATAGGAGCATATTTATGCGACTTTGTTAGCCTATTTCCTTGCATCTACTCAGTTAGTTTCCATTTATTATAGTGATTTAAGCTATTTTCATGTGTATGTAGGTCCAAATGGCAAGGTTGGCAAGAAAAGGCAATTTGGAGCATTTTAGAGTAGTTTTGGGCTTGGAATAGATAGCGCATGCATGGAGCAAGGTGGATGGACGTTTTTGAAGATCAAAAGAGGCTAGGAATGTGCTACAAATTTGGAAGACATAATTCAAGACATTGAAGATAAAGAATCAGCTAAAAAGAAGGAACATTATCCAAACCTTATCTTATCTTATCCTATCCTAATCTTTTCCTACCTTAATTCCAGCTGCAAAGGGGACTCATTTTCACATTAAATCACCTAAATATCTGGTTCTAGAAGCTCTATTCTCTGCCCTAGATTGGTGCCACATGCCTTATCCCTTGTCCTTCTAGAAACCTGCCACAACACCCCTTTCTTGAAGCCCTAGAATCTGCCACACCCTCTCCTTATTCTTTCTAGTTTCTGCCATGTAACTAATCCTTTTTCCAATGCAAATTTGTGTGCCCTATCCTTGTCCACCAAGGCTTTGTGCCATGAAACCTTAGCCCTATAAATACATAACATATCTGCCACACAAAAATGGGAGTTTTAGAGAGAATTTCAGAGAGAAAAATACACATATACCGCAGCTTTGAAAGGAAGGAAGGAGAAGAAAAGCTTGGAGCCGTGCCTGCCATCCAAGACCTTTGGATTGCTGGAGTGTTTGTACGTGTATTCTATCCTTAGTTTTAGTCCAATATTTGTTTTAATTTGGTTTTCAATTATGATGAACATGCGGAACTAATTTCGTTTTAGTTAGAGATGAATTCAAAGCCATGAACATATATGTGATATGAATTGATTTCCTCCTTTTATTGTTTCGTAAAACATGAATGTGATTTACTTATGTGTTTGATTGATAACTTATTCTTGTACGTTGATTAAGGAGGTGTACTTAGTTTGCATGTATGAATCTGATGCTAAAATATAAGGGAATTTCACTTAATAGTATGAACTTATATTTACAAGTAGTGGAGGTTGCTAGTCACGATCTCGTTAAGTAAATTCCTGGCAGGAGTATCATGTAGTTCATAGTTACGAATGCCATGTCAATGCTTATGATTTTCATCCAAACTTCTTTCTAGTTCTTGTTTTGAGTCAATTTAACTTAGTTTTTTGTTATTTGAGTCAGTTTAGCTTGTTTTGAGTTGTTTGAGTCTAGTTTTCTGTTTTTGAGTCTAATTAGTGTAGATTAGCATCCCTCATAATCTCCGGCCTAGAACGATCCCTACTTTCATATACTACAACTATCAAAAAGAGGGTTTAATTTGTGTGTTAGTGTATATCACATCATGGAGCAAATTCGATGAATCATCTTCGTCCTATTGCATTGGCTAATTTTTCATTTAAAATTATTACTAAGATTTTAGCAAATCGTCTAAGCCCTATTGTTGCTCGTATTGTCTCCCCCCCCCCCCCCAAAAAAAAAGCAAAATGCTTTTACAAAAGGACGATCTATTGTGGATCCCATCATTCTCACTTCTGAATGCATGAACCTCCTTGATAGATGTTGTAAAGTGGGAATATTTCAATCAAGTTTGATATTCGAAAGGTGTTTGACACTTTGGATTGGACGGTATTCTTCTCCGGGTTTTGGATGCTTTTGGTTTTTCAGCAGGTTTTGTGAATTAGATTTGTTCTATTCTAGCTTCCGCTGATCTTTCTATCCTTATTAATGGTTCAATTGAAGGTTTTTTCACATGTTCTCATGTTCTTCATCAAGGGGATCCATTGTCTCCTATTCTCTTTTGTCTAGTTGAGGAGGTTTTTAGCAGGGGTTTAACAAGGATGGTGGAAGATGATCTAATTGACACTTTTTCAGTTCCCATGGGTATTGCTCCACCATCTCATGTTCTTTTTGCAGATGATATTATGGTTTTCATGCGTGGAACTAAGTGATATATGTGTAAGCTAATGAGTTTTGTAGAGGAGTACAACTTATATTTTGTGCAGTGCATAAATAAATCAAAATCTTTAGTTTTTCTTGGGAAATATACAAGCAGTCAATGTGCTATTATTCAAAAGCTTCTTGGTGTAAGTCAAGGAAATCTGCTTTTTACTTATCTAGGTGTTCCCATCTTTTAGGATCGTCCGAAAATGATCTATTTTCAAGCCATTGCTGATAAGATTCATTGCAAGTTGACGGCTTGGAAAGGTTCTTTGCTTTCACTAGCGGGGAGACTCCAACTTATTAATTCAGTAATTCAGGGAATCTTGGTTTATAGTTTTCAAATTTATACTTGGCCTACTAATTTACAATGTGAGGTTCAAGGGTGGATTAGAAATTTCTTTTGGTCTGGTGATCTGTTAAAACAAGGTATGCCTCTAATAGCTTGGAGTTCTTGTTGCAAGTTCAAAGAGGAGGGTGGTTTGGGTATCCGTGATCTTTTTTAATCCAACCGTTATCTCCTTCTTAAAAGATGCTGGACTGTACTTTCTTCTTCCTCACCGGCTTTAGATTGTTTACGTAACAGATTTCTTAAGGACAACTTTTATATGTTAGAATCTTATAAGAAGTCCTCCGTTTGGTTAGGGCTTAAACAAGTGTGGCCCTCTTTCTATAGTTCCCTTCAATAGAGTGTTGGTGATGGCCATAAGATTTCTTTTTTTGTATGATAACTGGCTTGGAATCCCTTTTCTTTTTAATATTGATGAGGTTGACATAATTCCTTTGAATTCTAAGGTAAAAGATTTTATTCAGGATGCAAAATGGTCTCTTCCTATTGCCTTTACTTATTCTTTTCCTCCTCTTTCAGAGAAGATTATGAAGACTCCATTGCTAATTATGCACATGGATGATGCTTTATTTTGGACAGGTTCATCTTTGGGTACTGTCACGGCTAAGGAGGCTTTTCATTTTTTTTCTCATCTCATGTTCCGCGTAGAAAATGGGGTAAAATGGTTTGGCATCAATCTATTCAGCCATGCAAAAGCTTAGTAGTTTAGAAAGCTTGTCATGGGAGATTATTGACTGTTGATTTATTCCAACGCCAAGGTGTGGCTTTAGCTTCTTATTGTTCTTTTTGTCATAATGTTGGGGAATCTTGTGACCATCCTTTTCTGCATTATCCTCAAACAGTTGCTTTATGGAAATGGATTTTCATTCTTTTTGGCAAGCCTTATGCTCCTTAGCTTCTCATATTTCCCCAAGTCTATTTGGAAACTTTGGTTCTTGGTTATTTGCAATTTCTTTTGGTGGCTTTGGCACAAAAGGAACCAGATCAAGTTTGAGAACAAAAGTTTTAGTACTATTGCATCCCAACATCATTTTTACGGCATTGGAAAGATTAAGTTTCTACTTCTTTTTCTTTTTTCACTGGTTGTGTATCGATTCCCTTATTCTCCATGTCAAGAATTTCATCCTTTTCTTTAGATACTCTTAGTTTCATGCCTATGGTTTGGTGTTCGCCTCCTGTTGGGTGGATTAAGATTAACACAGACAGAGGTCTTGTAAAAGGAATGGTCAGGTGGGTAGTGGTGGTGTTTTTCGTGACTCCAGTAGTCTTTTTTTAGGAACATTTGCCTCCTCGTCTTCTTATCCAAGTGTAGTTGTTGTGGAGATTATGGCTGTAATCAAGGCAATTCATATTTCATGGGATAAAGAATGACATAACATTTGGTTATAAACATAGTCTATGCATGTCAATAGCCTACTATCAACTCACTCCATGGATGTTCCATGGTTTCTTAAAGTTTCTTGGGCAAATTGTTTATGGCATATTGCTTGCTTGTACTTGCATTTTTCGCAGATTTTCAAGGAATGGAATTGTTTGGCTGATGCTTTTGCTAATTTTGGTGCGATGAACAGTAGTTTAACGTGGTGGGACTTGGTACCCGATTTTGCTGATGAGTCTTATAAAAGAAACTGTGTCGGGCTTCCATTCTTTCGTTCGAAGTCATGAGGAGCAAATTGTTGTTGTGGAAGTGGATTTTGGCAATGAAATATGAGCAGCGGAATTATGGGAAATTAAATTCAGGTGGCTGAAGCTAAACAAGTCATAAACTAGACCGTATCATTTTTGTTAATTGTTTTTAGCGGGTATTGGCTTAGTCCCCCCGCTTGTTTTTCCATTTTTTTTTTCTTCATAATATTAATAAAATCTAGTAGAGGGGGGTACATGCGGGGGGTTTTTGGATGCAACGGTCCTTTCTCCTTCGGGAGAAGGTTGGTGCCTCACACACAACTGTTGACGAAGAGCTAATCTAGCCTAATCCATCTCTACAAAAAATTTATTCAAAAAATAAAAATAAAAAAAGGCCCCCTAATTAGTTAGCTAGCGAAGTTAGGTTGTTCTTTTTTTAATTTATTTATTAATTTTCTTTCGTTATTCTTAGTTGTTTTTCAGTTTTTTTTCGTTTTAGTTTTAAAAAAAACGGGGGTTTTGAACATTAGTCCTTATAAAAAATTAAAATTTTAAAAAAAACCTAGTACTAGATTACATATTCATTTTAATCCCTTGATCAATTTAATCCCTTGAAATGTACTTTTATTAAAATTTATATTCAATTTTTTTATTTAATGTGTATTTTTATTTACTCTCTCCACATTCAATTTTAATTTCATTAATATACACATATTTGGCTCTTTAATTATAAATGAACATAAATGAGAAAATAATAACAGAAATTTGTGATAAAAAAAATATGTAAATACGCAAGTGTACAAAAATGACTATACCAAAATATATAAAATTGACTTCTTTGTACCGAAATGTTTGTACCTAAATGTTTATACCTCAATGTTTGTACCGAAATGACACACCCCGACCGAAATCAGGGCATGCTGGCCATCACGTGAGAGTGATATAATCATGTGCACGGTGCGGAAGCTAAGAATAATAATAAAAGTATGACTAAATAAAAATCAAACTACACACAGAGTAATTAACATACATGTGCAAGCATAAGTGTGAAAAACAATATTCAGAGCACAGAAAACCTAGTGCAGTCCAGAGGAACAAATACTAACTAAACACACCCAAAGGGGGTCCTACACTGGTGATAATCTATCAGATATGCCGTGAATTCCTCGTGAGCCACCAAAAGAGCAATCCAAACTAGAACCTGGAAGGGCGCAAAACAGAAAATGTGAGTGCGCAAAACAGAAAATGTGAGTGGGCAAAAACAAAGCTTTTCAAAATCATTTCATTATCAAAAGTTCTAACCCCTCGCCGTAAAACTTGTATAGTTTCCCAGAAAATAGAATATACACATATATAGAAAACATGCTCAGAAATATGCCATGTCGAATGCCTCTACATAAAATGTAAGTAACTCAGGTCATGTCAATCAATGCAATGTAATATGTCAGCCGGAGTCACCTAACGTGACCTATATGGCTGAATCTATAGCTCAAATCCCCAACTCACTGACTATACCTGCACACGAGTCGGAACCACCTAAAGTGGTCTGTACGACAAGACTGAGTGTAAATAAATACGCTCAAGTGCTACGATCACGTGAAGACTGGGCGAATAACCGTGGGTCATCTATGAGTCGGAACCACCTAAAGTGCTCTGTACGACAGGACTATGCACCTAACTTAGATCCAAGATGAACGTGTGGTGCGGGAGGTGAACATCACGTGAAGGACTGTGCCCTACTCTGGGTGAGAGCACTAACACCGAGGGTGCAGGTTATGAGCTCTTTACGTATCTTACATAACTACTAATTACAATCATAAACCATAATTTACCTAGCACTTACCTGTGCGTCCGCAGCATCAAATATACACATATGCAACTACTAATGCATAAATAAATAGGTAAACACAACGCATGGCATTTAAAACATATAAACATTCCATTTCATTTTCTGGGAAAAACCACAGTATATAAGTATATATGGAAAACCAAAAGCCCACTCACTGGTATGTGGAAGGGTCGTAACCCCCTTGCCTCGAGTGACTACGCTCGTCCTCAGGATAGGTCTCACCTATATGCGAAACGACTATAAAAACGTTAATTTAAAGCACATAACCAAACTAGGTAATAAATTCTCATACAATGCTCAAATGGGTTGATCAACTCAACCTCACGAACATCCCCATATTTTTAAAATAATTTTTTGACCTCCCACGAGCCGCCACGCATTGGCCACGCGTGGCCACGTGCCAGGCACACTGATGGCGTCAGTTAACGCCGTCAGGAATATTCCGTTAACACTAACAGATTCCGTTAAAGTTAACCTAACTATGTTAAGAATATTCCGTCCAAACTAACGGAAAATTCCGTCTTCTTCTCTGGCATACCTCTAGTGCCGTCGCCATCGCCAGAAAATCGGAAAAACTTCAAACCTTCGTTTCTCACTCGTTCTTAAACCAAATTTCATGAAATTTGCACCAAAATGAAGCTTCCAACAAATAGAACAAAACCTTACCACTTTCAAGCCCTGAAATTCATGGAATCTCGCTGGAGAAACTTCACAAAATCCGGCCAAACCTGTAACTCACAACCCCAATGTCCAAAACCTTCCAACGAACCACCTCCGAGCTTCCTAAGGACCTCACTAAGGTTCCTACAAGCTTCAAATTCCCTGAAAAACAACATTTCACGTGTGCATGAACAGTAACCATAATCAGGATTCCATGGTTCAACGTGAAATGGAAGGATTTCCTACCTGAAATGGGTATGGTTGGACTCGTATGATCCTCATGAACACAAAGGTAAAGTTTTCCACCTTGATCTACAACGTTTGTAAGGGTTTTGGTACTTGTTCGTATGAAGAAGAAGAAGAAGAGGGGGAGAGAGAGGGAGAGAGAGAGACACGGGACAAGGAAAGTATACTGGAAGGAGATAGGGATGAGAGTGTGTGTGTGGTCCAGATGCAGCCAACAAGCCCACCAAACAAACACTCCAAAATGAAACATAACCACTAGGGGCAAAATCATCATTTCACACCTATGGTACGAATAATCCGGGACGGGCTGTCACAGAAATATAGTATAAGGAACCTGAATGTATGTACCAAAATTTATTATATTGAATTAATGTACCTAAATTTATATACTGAAATGCACTTACCAAAATGTATGTACCAAAATATTGTATATTGAATTAATGTACCTAAAAGTCAATACCCAAATGTGTGTACCAAAATTACGTACCAAAATGCATTATATTGAATTAATGTATCTATATGTTTGTATTGAATGATATACTTAAATATTCAAATGTATTAATATACCTATATGAAGAACATACAAAATTGTCATCAAAATATATTAAAAAAAAAAAAAATTAGTTTGCCTAAATTAGGCATTAAAATATATTAAGATGAATGAAATGAAAATTAAATTTAAATGTAATTAATACATTAAAAAGAAGAAAAAGATAAATAAAACATCAAAATATAAATAATAAACGAGAGGATTACATGTACCAGTGACTAAAATTGGATTTTAATCTTACACTATGTATTAGTCTAAAACTCATCTTTTTTAAGGATTAAAATGAAGTTTTTCAAAAATAAAAAAAAATAAAAAATAAAAAGAAAAGAAAAACCACATAAAAAAAAAAATATAAACTTTAAAAAATTCCAAAAACATTTTATTTTGTCGAGTCTTGTTTTTGTTGGCTAGCTACTTCCCAATTCAATTATGAGATTAAGTCCTAATTTTCTCATAACTTTCAAGAAGTTTAAGTTTGGCATTAGTTCTTTACATTATTTTTGTTTTAACCATATTTTTTTTATGACATGATTTGGAAAAACAAATGCACATAGCCTTGATGTGAAACTAGAGCATGATTTAACACTTTTTATGTATGTAAAATCTAGTGAGCTTATGTAACCCTTGGAAGTTTTTGAGCCTATTTATGATTGAACCATTATGCATCAATCTCATTTATTCTTGTGTGTATGATCTCATTTTACTATCTCTAGAGCTTGCTTTATACCTCTCGTTGCATCCATCAATTTATGTAAAATATTGGAAATGACATAGACATTTTTTTTTTTGTTTCTTTCGTTTGAGCCTTTCTAGTCAACCCTTATTATTATTTTTCGTAGTTAGCCCCGTTGAGCCTTTATGTGTGCCTTTCTTGTTTTGTTTAACCTAAATATTTTCTACCTAGCCTTGTAAAAAATCTCCTAACCGTCGAAAGAGCTTGTAGAGTAATTCTTCAAGAGGAGAGAGAGTTCAAAGTGTTATGGGCTAAATATTTTGATAGAAAAGAAATGAAATGATGAAATGAAAAGAAAAAAAAAATGTTTGATTTAAAAAGAAAGTGGTGCCGTAAAAATATGTATGAAAAAAAGAAGAAAAGAGAAAGAAAAAACTGTAAAGTTGTGCTTAAGTTCTAATTGCTTGCAAGTTATTTGAATTTCTCTCTAAGAGGAAAAATTTGGAGTGCTCTACAAATTTCTTAGATCTTTGTTGTTCCATTCCATTTTTTGTGTAGCCATTAATCCTCAGCTTCATTATAACCCTGTAAAAGACCTTTTGATCCAAGAAGTTACATCATATTGATAACGAGTTAGGTGGACAAGCAAACATATGGCGGCATATTTTGTGAGATTATTTGAGTGAAACACATTAACCCACAAATATGAGTGAATGAGTGTATACCTCGTGAGAAGCTCACTTGTTTGCATATGATGATTTAAGAAGCTTGTAATTGCATTCACATGGCTATTACACACATTACACTTCAAGTTGGTTCATTCAAATTTGGTTAACTCTTGGATAATGTTTTAAACTATTGTTATTTATTTCTTGAAAGTTATCCCACAGTTGGTGTTATTTTAAATATGATAATTTGGGAAGTTAGCTATTATTTGTTTTTGTCGAATCCTTATGTTTTCGTTTATTTTGCTCAAGGACTAGCAAAATCTAAGTCTGGGGGTTTTTGATGTGGTCATATTTTCACATATTTTATCATATATCTCCTTTGGATTTTGTACATATGAATGGGTTAAATGCACTAAATTCTATTGTTTTATTTTATAGGCATTCAATACCGGAGTTACATGAAAAAGAAGTGGAAAACGAGCTTTTCGGATGTCTAGACTAATTCCAATGGAGCAAGAGGCTAAGTAATTGCACAAAGACATGCATTACAGTAAGAAGATGAGATTGCAACGATTTTGGAATCAAATGGACATGGGAATACTTTTCAATGGAATTTAAGAGAGACTTAATTTCTAGTTTTTATTATATCTGTGACATCCCACATCGCCCAGGGGAGCGATCCTTAAATGTATATTCTCATCCCTACCTAGCACGAGGCCTTTTGGGAGCTCACTGGCTTCGGGTTCCGTAGGAACTCATAAGTTAAGTGAGAGGAGGGCTAGAGCAATCCCATGATGGGTGACCCACTGGGAAGTTGCTCGTGAGTTCCCAAAAACAAAACCGTGAGGGAATGGTAAGCCCAAAGCAGACAATATCGTGCTACGGTGGTGGAGCGGGCCCGGGAAGTGATCATCCCCGGGCCGAGATGCGACAATTTGGTATCAGAGCCTAACCCTGGTCGTGGTGTGCCGACGAGGACGTCGGGCCCCTAAGGGGGGTGGATTGTGACATCCCACATCGTCCAGGGGAGCGATCCTTAAATGTATATTCTCATCCCTACCTAGCACGAGGCCTTTTGGGAGCTCACTGGCTTCGGGTTTCGTAGGAACTCATAAGTTAAGTGAGAAGAGGGCTAGAGCAATCCCATGATGGGTGACCCACTTGGAAGTTGCTCGTGAGTTCCCAAAAACAAAACCGTAAGGGAATGGTAAGCCCAAAGCGGACAATATCATGCTACGGTAGTGGAGCAGGCCCGGGAAGTGATCCGCCTCGGGCCGGGATGTGACAATATCCGTTTATTTTTTCATTTCTTTAATAAGGACCTAAAGTCCATTATGCTTAGGAGTTTAGTGGGGGTTTAAAAGGTATTTCAATTAGCTTTTATTTCCCTAGTTTGCCATGGGTTTTATATATGGAGATTGATTCTCCATTATGAGGATTCAACCAAAATCAAAATTAAAATATTGGAGGAGAAGGTTGCGACAAGGAGGAAGAAAGCTAGACTTTTTTTTTTTTTTTTTTCCATTTTTTCTATGGCTACGATGTAGCCTGATCATGAATATTTAATTTTCTTGTGGTATTATTATTATTAAGTTTTTATTTCATATTGCGTATCTTTTGTTAATTGTTATGTGCTTGATTTTTATTTAGATGCTTGATCAACATCTAAGTTTTAATCGAGTTGATTTGATGCAAGTTAGAGCGGATGCCATACTTAACTTGGGTTTAGCTTCTTGCAATTGATACCATATGATGAGTCGATTTCATATTATATATTTTACCCTAATCTTAGTTTGTTTTGGAAGAATTTTGATACTTTGAATTGTATTTTCAATATAGGACTTTTGAATTCCTCTGGGGAAAAATGTGATCAAAGGAATGAATTTTGGAGTAATTTCAAGTGGAGGATGTTCATAGTTGCTTAGCCTGATTATGTCAAAGTTTTAGATTTTTCTACCTAACAGTTTATTTATGGCGATAAAATAAAGGAGCAATGTGCAGTGATGTCACAATGATGTTTTGGGATTATTTGGGCTTTTTGGGGTCCAAGATGGTGTACTTTGGGTTTGAAGCCTTCTGCAATTATGCTCGGGACATCTCAAGCTTTAATTTCACCCATTTTGAGCTTATTTTGGAGCCCTAAAGATCCATAAATGTTGCTGATTTGTGGCTGGGCAGATTTCCCATATTTGATTAGGATTATGTTTTCTAGTTTCTCTTAAGTTATTATGTTTCCTAGTTTTTAAAAGACATTTTTTCTAGTAAGGATTCTATTTTTAGTAGTCTAAATAAGGCCAATTAGCCATTAGGGGGAGAAAGCACATTTTTTATTTTTTTTTCTTTGGAGAACTCGATTTAGAGAGTGTTGACAATTCAAGTTTATTTACAAGGTGTTTTCTTTCCATGTTTTTAATAATATTTTGTTTTATGATTGTTAGTAACTAATTCTCTTTTACTAGGGCAACGCCATGAGCCTTAGCAAAAATATGTAGTTTCTTTTCAATTTGCTTATGATAGTATGCATGCATGTTTTGAATTATTTATCACTGTGTTTAAACTATCTAATTGTCTTGATGGTTGGCCATTATTAGGATATTTAGATAAGTAATTTGATGCAATTTTGGCAGATGGCTGTCCCTGAAATTGACTAAGGCTTCTTGTGGTTAATATGTGTCACTTCACTTAGGATGAACGACACATCTTAAGGGTTCCATTGTTTTTCAAAAGGTTTTCACAAAACTTAATGAGTTGCATATTCACCTTCGATCTGGACACCACGAACGGGTTTATGTTAGATATGTGTTCTATGTTGGAGTTTCCAAGTAGGACATACTTTAGGAATACCTAACCTTCAAAATATGTATGGATAATTCATAAGTAATTGGAAGAACCACATAGGATTGTTAAGGTTACGGCAGAACTTTAGTGCTTAAACTAATTTTCAAAACTTTTTTCTTTTGTTTTCTTTACTTTGCCAATTTATTTAATTATTTTTAATTAAATTCGTTTTTTTAAATTTAGGTCATAAAATCAACATTTTTCAAACTTTGTTTTCGAATAATTAATTAAGATTTGGTATTTACTCAAATTATTCATTCAATACCTATGGAGATTGACCTTGCTAGATTACCTTATACTCTTGCAAGTATTTTAAGTGTTTTTATCCCTATTTTTTCAGGTGGTAAAAATCCTATCACCATAAACACCTATTTGTAAATGCCATGTAATTAGGGCTTATGTGATTTTCCAACAATTTCCATAGAGTTTAATGGGTTTTTATTTGTTTAAATTTATCTAGATGTCATAGAGGATTAACATGAAAGGATACTTTTGATGTAACTAGATACCATGGCCGTTGAAAAATTTAGGGAAAATCAATCATCAATATTAGGAACTACTTGAGAATAACTGTAGCATCCCACATCGCCCAGGGAAGTGGACGATCTCTACCTAGCACGAGGCCTTTTGGGAGCCCACTGGTTTCGGTTTCCATTGGAACTCCGAAGTTAAGCGAGGTCGCTCAAGAGCAATCCTAGGATGGGTGACCTACTAGGAAGTTCTCGTGTGAGTTCCCAGAAACAAAATCATGAGGGCGTGGTTGGGGGGCCAAAGCGGACAATATCATGCGGCAGTGGAGTTGAGCCTGGGATGTGGTGATGGCCCGGGCCGGAATGTGACAACTTGGTATCAGAGCCATTCGCCAACCGGAAGTGTGTCGACGAGGATGTCGGGGGGGGTGGATTGTAGCATCCCACATCGCCCAGGGAAGTGGATCCTCTAAGCCTTATATGTATATTCCCATCTCTACCTAGCACGAGGCTTTTTGGGAGCTCATTGGCTTCGGGTTCCATCGGAACTCCGAAGTTAAGTGAGTTCGTGGGAGAGCAATCCCAGAATGGGTGACCCACTGGAAAGTTCTCGTGTGAGTTTCCAGAAACAAAACTGTAAGGGCGTGATTGGGGGCCCAAAGTGGACAATATCGTGCTACGGTGGAGGAGCGGGGATGTGACAATAACATATTAAGGGAATGAAGTAGAATTGTTTACAGCGAATTCGGATGCCCTTGGTCTTATTTTTCTTATGTTTTTATATTTATTATTTTCATGCGTTTAATTTCAAGCTTATTTTAATTTTAAGCTTAACTCAAATCATCATATCTTTTTCCGTTAAAGTTTCTCAGTTATAATTTTTTTTCAATTTAGTTAGTAAAAACCTTTAAAATCAATTCGATCTCTATGAGACGATATCCATGCTTATATGCTATACTGTCATTTGATTTGTATACTTGTGAGCACTAAAATTTAAGACTTCATGAGGTTAATTTTGGTTATCTAATTTTCGCAACGGAATTCACAATTTTTTTTTCCCAACATTTTGGATTTTGGTTTTTTAATGTTTCCGAAAAATTGCATATAATCTCATTTGGGTGTTGTTCAAACTGATAAAAAAAAAAACTCAAGTTTGGTGAAAATTTTGGTGTTTGAATTTCTGGGTTTCTCTATAAAATGGTGACTGTGAATCTGGGAATGCTCCATTATGTTCTGGACCATGTATGGTGCATTCATGCACAATACAAAGATTAGCCCTACAATTTTTTTTCAAAGAGGGTGGGTGGAGGAGAGGAAAGGGACAAACGTGTGCTATGGTGGGAGGGTTATGCGAAAGTGAATTGAAGTTTAAGGGGTGTTAATATAATGTTACAAAAGTGATGAGGTTTTATTAAAAATTCGATAAACCTCAAAGAATGTTTATGCAATTAACCCATGCAAAAACAAAAAATCCAAAAACAAAATAAACAAAAGAAAAAATTCAACTACAACTACCAACCATGCGGAACATCTAAATGACCTTTGACAAGCTGTTGATGAACCATTGAGTCATGTTCTGTCATAGTGGGGGCCCGGCCACGTGGCGTCCCTCTCACCCCCTACTGGTCAATCCCCCAAATTAAAATTTCAAAGAAAATTCGAGACAACGAGGACAAACAACCAAAACCCCAACCCAGCAAATACATAGAAAAATAATAGAAAAATCGAGAGAGAAAGAGAAAGGGAGTGATCGATGGGTCAGATCAAATCGAATAATGGGTATGTACGACAAGGGGAGGTTTTGGGGGTAGAAAACCAGCAATGAAAGGCGTCTACTCGCCGCCCGGAGATTACATCTACTTCAGGTCCCAAGTCCCTCTTCACAAGATCCCAGTACGTTTCTTTTCACCTCCACTTCTCCTTTACCCTTTCGAATTTCTCCATTTTTTTGTGATTTTGTTCCTGGGTTTGATTCTTTAGTTTGATTTTACTGCTGCATTTTTTGTTCTTTTGGGTTGTCTTACCTTTTTAGAAAACCCAATTGTAAGATGGTTCCTATGTTTGTGCATAGTTTTGTATTTTCAACTGTGTTATGACATGGGTTTGTATCAAGTTTGTGAATTTTGATATGGGGTTTTTTCTAATTTGCTCAATTGTGAGTTGAGGTTCTGCATGTGGAGCTGCTTATGTATGTACCCTTTTTCAGCTGTAAAGCTACATGATTAATCAATTTTAGGTGTGTTGATAAGCAGGTTTCTGCTTATTTCTGATTTCTTATTGTCTTGATAATCGGGTTTACTTTGAACTACTGTGTATGTTTACATTGAAATACCGTGTATGCAGATTGGCACGAAGCAGTGGCGATACTATGATTTTGGCCCAAAAGCAGTACCTCCTCTTATTTGTCTTCCTGGAACAGCAGGGACAGCTGATGTCTGCTACAAGCAGATCATGCCATTGTCCATGAAGGTAGTTGGCGGGCCTTCATATAATCTTCATTGTATGTATCACATAAGTCTTTACAAAGCATATTAGTATTTGATTTTCGTTTTCTTTTGCGTCATAGGCACTTATAGACTATACTTTCCAGTTTTCATGGTCCACTGAGCTTGATTTTTTTTCTGTTTAGTTGTTTTGTTGCAAACAATCAGCAACTTGCATTTATAGTCCAAGATTTTGGATGAAAAAAAATTTCCGTGCATATTTGCTTTACTTTTTGGTGTCTCTTGTATATGTTCAATCTCTGTATATTTGGATTTTATCTTTCTAGATAATGATTTCCTTTTATTCTCTTTAAATGGATAATTCAGTTGTTTAACTAGACCTTTAAGCCCTGATTTTTGGTCTCTGTGCTTCCGGTGCACTCAAGTTTCACTTTTCAGTAACATTTATATTTACCAATCCCGACCCCTCTCTGTCCAACACCCCTATATTTGAATGGTTCTAGCTGGTTAATCTTCTCAAGTTCTACTTAATAGATTAAACGTTAATACTAGTAAATTATAATATATGCAGGGTTATCGGGTGATTTCTGTTGATATTCCAAGTGTATGGAATCATCACGAGTGGATTCTAGCATTTGAGAAATTCTTGGATGCTATTGATGTCCATCACGTAAGAACTCCACTTACTTACAGTTTACTCCTGCCAGTGTCAATCTAATTTTCTTTAGTATTTCTGTTGCTTGCACTGAAGGAATTTCTCATTTTCACAATGCACAAGTAGCTTTTTGGTTCTAAATTGTTAATTTCTTTAAGAACCACCCAACTGCTGCATACAGCTTTCAGTGATTAATGACCTTTTATCCCTACTTAATTATACATATGATATTTGGGTGCATCTTCATGTTATATGATAGGAGCATATTCATGCGACTTAAATGACTTGTTCTCGTGCATCTACGTTATGTTTCTTTAATTATTTTAGTCCTTGATGCGAGATTTATACGCACACAAATTAAACTCTATTTGTGACAATTGTAGTAATGATGTAAGTAGGGATCGTTCTAACCGGGGATTAACTAGGGGTGCTAAACACTTGATTCAAATAAATAAAACTAACTTTTAGAACACTTAACTTACTTAACAAGAACTCAAAACAAGTACACAAGACTCCAATTACTTAAAAACACAAACTAAGATAGATTGTAATGACTAAGACTTAACAAAATATGGGGGGGATTGTGTTTGGACGAGATTAAATTAAATGGACATATTATAATTAAGGGCAAAATGTAAATATGAATGTGATGAAAATATGGATGATGGAATAGCTAAGGGGTTATTCTCCACACATGTTACACTTGCATACAAGATTGATTTTCGGTTGGTCTTTCGATTCATTATGAAACTCAACAGCCCGGGTTAATTAGGTCCGCTTAAATTAACCGTCAAGTTCTCCTTAAGTTAATGAATTGGATGAGTTTGCGCAACGCAATTCACAACATTTTCCAAAAATCCTTTACGTGAAAAGCACAATAAAGATACAATCAAATATCATTAAGCATCATGAAAACTATAAGTGTTGACAAGGCATTCGTTACTATGATGAGTATGAAACTAGTGCCAAGAATTCATTTAACGCGATTGTTTATAAGCAA
The DNA here is from genome assembly GCF_041283825.1 of Pyrus communis. Taxonomy (NCBI): domain Eukaryota; kingdom Viridiplantae; phylum Streptophyta; class Magnoliopsida; order Rosales; family Rosaceae; genus Pyrus; species Pyrus communis. Next base: position 16,540,093 of record NC_142570.1, on the reverse strand, counting down.
CTTCCACTACTTGTGAATATAAGTTCATAACTATTAGGTGAAACTCACTTATATTCTAGCGTCATATTCATGCATGAAAATTAAGCGTGCACTCTCAATAAACATACATAAATAAGTTATCAATCAAACGGTTAAACAAATTGAATCCACAACTTATGAAATTCCAACTAAAGATAATCAATTCATATCGCAAGTATAAACATGGTTTCGAATCACCCCCTACCTAAATGGGGTTTAGTTCCTCATACGTACAAGACAAAGAGAATTGAAATTAAACATTGAAATCAAAGAAACACCTAAACATTCCAACAACTCAAACTTGAATTATATGAACGTTTAGGCCCTCTTCTCTTCCTCTTCGTTGTGGCACAAGGTCTAAGGAAATGTTTAGGGCTTTAGGTGTATGTGGAATGGAGTGGGGAGTGGTGGAAATGGCTGCAATGGAGGAGAGAATGCTGGAAAACTTGAGTGAAGGCACGGCAAGGGTGTTTGTGTTGTGTGTTGTGTTGTGGTGAATTGAATGAATGTTTTGTGGCTATAATGGATGTTTATTTATAAGTGAAAAAGAGGGAATATGACAGCTAGGAGGTGGGTGGAAAGCTGGAATTTCAAGGGGGAGCCACGACAATGAATTTGTGTTAGGTGATAAGTGCATGTGTTGGCTGTTTTATTTGTTGGGAAAGCATGTGAATTAAAGCTAGGGTGAATGATGATGAATGCATGTGGATTAAATAGTGAATGATGACTGCAATAATGAAATGAAATGCTGGAAATGCAAAGGGGAAATGCACGGCTAAGGATTGTTGGAATGCTGGAAATGGAATGTTAGATGTGGCTGAGATTTAGGTGAAAAAGGAATGTGTTTGAATGCTTTTAGAATAGGAAAGAAAGCCCTCCCTTGCACGGCAAGGAAAAGAAACATCAAGGGAATACACGGCATGGCTTAAGGTTGCAAGTTTTGTGACCTAGAATAGATAGGAACCTTCTTTGACTAAGATTCCTCATTTGATTAGGAATCCTCTTCAATTTCGTCCATTCCTTTTGCTCCAAACGTAAGCTATCCATTCCAAGCCCAATTTTGCTCCAAAATGCACCTTTTTGCTTCCTTAGCCATATGAACCTAGAAACACACGAAAATGGCATAAAGGACTAAAATAACTAAAGAAACACAACGTAAATGCACGAGAACAAGCCAATTAAGTCGCATAAATATGCTCCTATCAAATTCCCCCACACTTAGCTTTTGCTAGTCCTCGAGCAAAACAAACAAACTAAACAAAACAAAACGAAACAAAACAAACAAAAGATAATCTAAACCTTCCAACGTTGTCTCAGGGATTTCCAATGCACATGACAAGTTAAAAATCATCATTCCCGTAGATTTTAGTCATCTTCACACTTAAGTACATTCTTAATCATAGTCACCACATACTAGTTCACAATTAAGCATTTAAAACCATGTTTTGAATGTAGTAACATGCCTTAGAGAATTTGCTCAATTCCTTACAAGATATGCACTCAATTTTTCACTCAGATTTTCTAACTACACACCCCAATCTAGTTACATGTGAGAAGATTGATGTAAACATGAAAACGAACACTCACATATATGTATCTCAAAGGCAATTTCTGGAGTTAATAAGCATATTTAGGTATGATCTCATGAATGGAATGCTCCTACTTAGATGCGAGAACCAGTGACATCATATGCTTATACCAAGTTCAAACTCCACAAATTGAAACACACAACACTCAAGATTGAAGTCACGGGTTGTAATGGGGCTTGGGGTGTGTGGTTAGCAAAGAAGGGATATGGAAAACAAAGGTTCTTAAAGAAATAATGAGCAAAACACTTGAATCAACTTAGAATTCACTTTTGAATGAAAACTCAACTTTTGAACAAAAAGGGAGAACAAGCTCTTTTTTTCTTTTTTTCTTTCTTTTCTCATATGTTTTTCACAATTTTTTTTTTTTTTTTTTTCTTTTGACTCTCAAAACATACATAAACACTTAAGAACAAAACATTCTCTCCCCCACACTCATTTTCTTGCATAATGTAACTCAAAAGGAATTCATTTAAGTCATGCTCACTATCTTTTAAGAACAATCGTGTGGATTGTCCTAAATTAGGTTAGGTGAGGATTATGTGGGTTAACAAAGAATAAAGGCTAAACAAGGCTCAACGGGGTTAAAACTTACAACATATACGAAATATGGGAAGTAAGGCTATTTGGCTATGGTGGCAACTACACGACTTCATCTTGGTATATGTTATGCAATTCAATGTCATGCTTTGAATGAAACGGATATAAGTTCTAGCATTTAGTTCTATCATGATACAATTGCAATCTAAGTAGCAACCAAGCAAGGAATAATGAGATCATGCAACAACTTTAGAAAACAAAGAATCACAGATTATAACTCTCCAAAGAAGGTAATGGCTCGAGTCTCACAGGGATGTAGCGTTATTATGAGTTTCTTCCTTCAAGCATGTTACAGAAACAAATTTTCCTTTTATGATTGCATGTGAAGTCATACATTATAACCATAACCAAGCATATACCAAGAGTAAATCAAACTTTCATCCATGTTTATAACTCTTTTTAACAGTCATGCAATTACAAACCAAATCCTCATCATTGTGTTGGAAGGTATCCTAAGACACAAACACACAAAAATGACTCAAAACACTCTTTTTAGGCTTTTCAAAACATGTTTTTCAAATTTTTATGTGATTTTCGGAGTTATAAAAACAAAACATAATAAAACACTCTAAAACAACTTAAAAACATCTTAAAACAGCAAGGAACAACGCTGGGTGATAAAATCCTACGAATTTGTATCAACAACATTAGTTTACCCCCCCACACTTAAATCAAACATTATCCTCAATGTTTTAAACATAGATTCACACAAAACATAAGTAAACACATAAACAGCAACTAAACATACTAAACATGGCAGAATGTAAATAACAAAGAGAAGAGTTTAGGGACGCAAATGTGGGTATGGAGTGTAGATTCCATCTTCTCCTTGGTGATTGTATGGGCTGATCTTGGTGATTCCACAGGTTTTTTCTTGAACTGGCTGGAGGATTCTTTTGGTCTCCCTCGAAGGTCTATGAGCGGTTTCAGGATTCAGACATATGGCAGGCAAGTACGAGGTGGAGGTGCTGACCTGTTTCTTTGTTCAATCTTTCCAATTCGTATTGAATACGAATTGGAAAGATTGATGTTTCATTGTCACCCGTCTTAGCTGTCCCTTCAATACGAATTGGAAAGATTGATGTTTCATTGTCACCCGTCTTAGCTGTCCCTTCTCTGGCAGTGTATCAATCGTTGAAGATGACTACTCGAGAGCAATACTAGGTAAGCAACCAGGAATAGATTCCAGGCAGTCGGTTCCAGATCGGAAGACTGACTCCAAGTGCCTCTGATTGCTCTCTTTCTCTTTGTCATGCGAGTAATAACAAGGACAAAGGAAAAGATAGGGAAAGAGCATGATATGAGATACATTTGCTTTCGCCCTTGATGATATTTGATACCTTTGCTTTTGAAGAGGCAGCGAATGAATCAGCACATTGGGGAAGAAGACAAATTGAGTATTTCGAGAGGCTTTGCTGGGAGTTCGCCCTCAGAGGGGAGGAAGAGTTGAGCATTTTCTTCAGGTCTGCCTTGCCATAAAAGATGAAGGTCGACATATATAGGGATTTCCCAATAACAAGTGGTGATACTGTTCTTTTACCCTTGTCGACAAACGTCTCTTCGATTTCTGAGGAAACGCCTCTTCGATTTTTTAATGGCAAGTAGAAGTCACGGGTGCGGCTCTGTCACCACGCCTGTTGGCAAAAGTGCGTAGTTGGGATGATAACCTTCACGTGTTTTCAACTTTGTCAGAGATCTTTCGACAAAGTTGAACGCGTTATCTGAAAAGCCGCGAAAGCGTCTGAAAAGTGTGGCGAGCTTTACGCAGGAAAATCCGGCTGTTTGAATTGGTGGTCGTGTCGCCTTTCCTTTTTATAGAGGTAACGATCACCTCCAACATGCACACTTTGAAGATTGCTTATTTGTGAAAATCGTCTTCGGCCCTTTTAGATTTTTCTCCATCCACCCCTTCTCTTTTAACCCTTTGAAAAATGGCAAACCCATCTAACATTTGCTTGGATTTGAGTCTCAGCAGCGATCCGAGTGCGCCGCGTCAGGTAAATGTATGGTGCCCTTCTTTCTTATCTTCTAACGGCCCTCTTACAAGTGAAGACTCCATGATGACGGATGCACAAACAGCTACGATAGTAGCTAGGAACCTCCTCACTCCAAAAGATAGTAGGTTGCTTTCAGAACGGTCCGATGAGTTGGCCGTTCAAGAGTCCCTAGCTCTCAGCGTTCAGTGTGCGGGCTCTATGTCCAACATGGGCCAACGCCTACTTGCTCGATCCCGCCAAGTTGAATCCTTGATGGCGGAGGTGGAAAGTCTTAAGTAAGAGATCAAACTGCTTACATACGACAATAGAAGTTTGGATGTGCTTGCAAATAACTATTCGACGGGCATGAAGAGGAAGCTTGATGAGCTGCAAGAATCCAATGGTCGAATTCAAAGTGACCGTCAAAGGCTTGCGGCTTTCTTCCAGAGGCACCTTTTTCCTGGCTCATCTAGCGTTCCACCAAGTGTTGAGGCCTCGAATAATCCATCTTCAACGTCTCTCGCTCCGATGCCTCCTGCTCTGATGCCTCCCGCTTCTAAAGTGGTGCCACGTAGTGGGGCTTCACGTAAACAACCTTTGTGAAGGCTCCATCTTTCTCCATGTTTAGTATTTTTTTTTTTTTTTTTATTTTTTTTTATTTTAAGAAATCAATGAACAAGTTTTGTTTTATTCAGTGTATTGGGTTGCCTCCCAAGTAGCGCTTTCTTTTACGTCTTGCAGCCGGACGGTACCTCCGTTTAAGCTTGACTAGGTTCCACTGCATGGAGGGGTACCTCCTCCACGACATGCTCCTCAAACGTCTCGTAATAGGGCTTCAATCGATGCCCATTCACTTTGAATTCTTGCTGCGTCCTTGAACTTTTGATTTTACTGCACCATGAGGGAAAACATTAGTGACAATAAAATGACCAACCCATTTGGAACGCAACTTACCCGGAAACAACCGAAGGCAAGAATTGAACAACACTTTCTGCCCAATAGAGAATGTCTTGGCACGAATCATCTTGTCATGGAATGCCTTCGTTTTCTCCTTGTAAATCCGGACATTCTCATATGCTTCATTTCGGATTTCATCAAGCTCACACAATTGAAGCTTCCTATGTAAACTTGCGGCATCAAGGTCCATATTGAACGTTTTGACGGCCCAATGTGCACGATGCTCTAATTCGACGGGAAGATGGCATGGCTTCCCATAGATGAGCCGAAAAGGTGACATCCCAATGGGGGTTTTGTAGGCAGTGCGATACGCCTACAATGCATCGTTTAAGCGCAAACTCCAATCTTTCCTTGTAGGCCCCACGGTCTTCTCAAGAATCTGCTTGATTTCCCTATTCGAAACCTCGGCTTGCCCGCTCGTTTGAGGATGATTAGGTGTGGCCACCTTATGCATGACATTGTATTTCTTGAGCAACGCCTCGATGGTTCGATTACAAAAATAGGAACCTCCATCACTGATTAGCATTCGTGGCATTCCAAACCTTGCAAAAATGTTAGTTTTCACAAAATCTACAACCACTCGAGAATCATTAGTTCGGGTGGCTTTTGCTTCCACCCATTTCGACACATAGTCCACAGCAAGCAATATATAAAGAAACCCATGTGACGAAGGAAAGGGACCCATAAAATCAATACCCTAAACATCAAAGATTTCAACACTAAAAATGGGGGTTTGTGGCATTTGTTGTTTAGGACCAATATTGCTCGTTCTTTGGCATCTATCACAAGACATGCAAAATGTTCTAGCATCCCTAAAGATGGTAGGCCAATAGAAACCACATTCTAACACCTTAAGTGCTGTTCTTTGAGTGCCAAAGTGTCCCCCACAAGCATAAGTGTGACAAAATGTTAGAATAGCATTAAACTCAAAATCGTGCACCCAATGGCCGTCCTATGCTTCCGATTATGCATTAGGAGCTGTTTTGGGGCAAAGGAAGGAAAATAGGCCGCATGTTATGTATTATGCCTCTCGGACTTTCAATGATGCACAATTGAATTATTTAATCTATTATAACCTTTTGTCACACTTATGCTTGTGGGGGACACTTTGGCACTCAAAGAACAACACTTAAGGTGTTAGAATGTGGTTTCTATTGGCCTATCATATTTAGGGATGCTAGAACATTTTGCATGTCTTGTGATAGATGCCAAAGAACGGGCAATATTGGTCCTAAACAACAAATGCCGCAAACCCCCATTTTTAGTGTTGAAATCTTTGATGTTTGGGGTATTGATTTTATGGGTCCCTTTCCTTCGTCACATGGGTTTCTTTATATATTGCTTGCTGTGGACTATGTGTCGAAATGAGTGGAAGCAAAAGCCACCCGAACTAATGATTCTCGAGTGGTTGCAGATTTTGTGAAAACTAACATTTTTGCAAGGTTTGGAATGCCACGAGTGCTAATCAGTGATGGAGGTTCCCATTTTTATAATCGAACCATCGAGGCGTTGCTCAAGAAATACAATGTCATGCATAAGGTGGCCACACCTTATCATCCTCAAACAAGCGGGCAAGCCGAGGTTTGGAATAGGGAAATCAAGCAGATTCTTGAGAAGATCGTGGGGCCTACAAGGAAGGATTGGAGTTTGCGCTTAAACGATGCATTGTGGGCGTATCGCACTGCCTACAAAACCCCTATTGGGATGTCACCTTTTCGGCTCATCTATGGGAAGCCATGCCATCTTCCCGTCGAATTAGAGCATCGTGCACATTGGGCCGTCAAAACGTTCAATATGAACCTTGATGCCGCAGGTTTACATAGGAAGCTTCAATTGTGTGAGCTTGATGAAATCCGAAATGAAGCATATGAGAATGCCCGGATTTACAAGGAGAAAACGAAGGCATTCCATGACAAGATGATTCGTGCCAAGACGTTCTTTATTGGGCAGAAAGTGTTGTTCAATTCTCGCCTTCGGTTGTTTCCGGGTAAGTTGCGTTCCAAATGGGTTGGTCCTTTTATTGTCACTAATGTTTTCCCTCATGGTGCAGTACAAATCAAAAGTTCAAGAACGCAGCAAGAATTCAAAGTGAATGGGCATCGATTGAAAACCTATTACGAGACGTTTGAGGAGCATGTCGTGGAGGAGGTACCCCTCCATGCAGTGGAACCTAGTCAAGCTTAAACGGAGGTACCGTCCGGCTGCAAGACGTAAAAGAAAGCGCTACTTAAGAGGCAACCCAATACACTGAATAAAACAAAGCTTGTTAATTGATTTCTGATAAAAAAAAAAAAAAAAAAAAATTACTAAACATAGAGAAAGATGGAGCATTCACAAAGGTTGTTTACATGAAGCCCCACTACGTGGCACCACTCTAGAAGCGGAAGACATCAGAGCAGGAGGCATCGGAGCGGGAGACGTTGAAGATGGATCATTCGAGGCCTCAACACTTGGTGGAACGCTAGATGAGCCAGAAAAGAGGTGTCTCTAGAAGAAAGCTGCAAATCTTTGACGGTCACTTTGAATTCGACCATTGGATTCTTGCAGCTCATCAAACTTCCTCTTCATGCCCGTCGAATAGTTATTTGCAAGCACATGCAAACTTCTATTCTCGTACTTAAGCAGTTTGATCTCTTGCTTAAGACTTTCCACCTCCGCCATCAAGGATTCAACTTGGCGGGATCGAGTAAGTAGGCGTTGGCCCATGTTGGACACAGAGCCCGCACACTGAATGCTGAGAGCTAGGGACTCTTGAACGGCCAACTCATCGGACCGTTCTGAAAGCAGCCTACTATCTTTTGGAGTGAGGAGGTTCCTAGCTACTATCGTAGCTGTTTGTGCATCCGTCATCATGGAGTCTTCACCTGTAAGAGGGCCGTTAGAAGATAAGAAAGAAGGGCACCATACATTTACCTGACGCGGTGCACTCGGATCGCTGCTAAAACTCAAATCCAAGCAAATGTTAGATGGGTTTGCCATTTTTCAAAGGGTTAAAAGAGAAGGGGTGGATGGAGAAAAATCTGAAAGGGCCGAAGACGATTTTCACAAATGAGCAATCTTCAAAGTGTGCACGACCACCGATTCAAACAGCCGGATTTTCCTGCGTAAAGCTCGCCACACTTTTCAGACGCTTTCGCGGCTTTTCAGATAACGCGTTCAACTTTGTCAAAAGATCTCTGACAAAGTTGAAAACACGTGAAGGTTATCATCCCAACTACGCACTTTTGCTAACAGGCGTGGTGACAGAGCCGCACCCGTGACTTCTACTTGCCATTCAGAAATCGAAGAGGCGTTTGCTCAGAAATCGAAGAGGCGTTTGCTCAGAAATGGAAGAGACGTTTGTCGACAAGGGTAAAAGAACAGTACCACCACTTGCTATTGGGAAATCCCTATATATGTCGACCTTCATCTTTTATGGCAAGACAGACCTGAATAAAATGCCCAACTCTTCCTCACCTCTGAGGGCGCACTCCCAGAAAAGCCTCTCGAAATACTCAATTTTTCTTCTTCCCCAATGTGCTGATTCATTCGCTGCCTCTTCAAAAACAAAAGTATCTCATATCATCAAGGGCGAAAGCAAAGGTATCTCATATCATGCTCTTTCCCTGTCTTTTCCTTTGTCCTTGTTATTACTCGCATGGCAAAGAGAAAGAGAGCAATCAGAGGCACTTGGAGTCAGTCTTCCGATCTGGAACCGACTACCTGGAATCTATTCCTGGTTGCTTACCTAGTATTGCTCTCGAGTAGTCATCTTCAACGGTTGATACACTGCCAGAGAAGGGACAGCTAAGACGGGTGACAATGAAACATCAATCTTTCCAATTCGTATTCAATACGAATTGGAACGATTGAACAAAGAAACAGGTCAGCACCTCCACCTCGTACTTGCCTGCCATATGTCTGAATCCTGAAACCGCTCATAGACCTTCAGGGGAGACCAAAAAAATCCTCCAGCCAGTTCAAGAAAAAACATGTGGAATCACCAAGATCAACCCGTGCAATCACCAAAGAGAAGATGGAATCTACACTCCATAACCAGATTTGCGTCCCTAAACTCTTCTCTTTTTTATTTACATTATGCCATGTTTAGTATGTTTAGCTGCTGTTTATGTTTTTACTTTTGTTTTGTGTGAATCTATGCTTAAAACATTGAGGACAATGTTTGATTCAAGTGTGGGGGGTAACTAAATATATTTGATGCAAATTCGTGGGATTTTATGACTCATAACTTCAAGTGTTGTTCCTTGCTGTTTTAAGGTGTCTTTAAATTGTTTTAGAGTGTTTTAGTATTTTTTGTTTTATAACTCCGAAAATCACATAAAAATTTGAAAAACCTAAAAAGAGTGTTTTGAGTCGTTTTTGTGTGTTTGTGTCTTAGGGTACCTTCCAACACAATAATGAGGATTTTGTTTGTAATTGCATGACTGTTAAAAAGAATTATAAACATGGATGAAAGTTTGATTTACTCTTGGTATATGCTTGGTTATGGTTATAATGTATGACTTCACATGCAATCATAAAAGAAAAATTTGTTTTTGTAACATGCTTGAAGGAATGAACTCAAACAAACTCTACAACCTTGTAAGACTTGAGCCTAAACGTTCTTTGGAGAGTTATAATCTGTGATTCTTTGTTTTCTAAAGTTGTTGCATGATCTCATTATTCCTTACTTGGTTGCTACTTAGAATGCAATTGTATCATGATAGAACTAAATGCTAGAACTTATATCCGTTTCATTCAAAGCATAACATTGATTTGCATAACATATATCAAGATGAAGTTGTGTAGTTGCCACCATAGCCAAATAGTCTTACTTCCCATATTTCGTATATGTTGTAAGTTTTAACCTCGTTGAGCTTTGTTTAGCTTTTATTTTTTGTTAACCCACATCTTCCTCACCTAGCCTAGCTAAGGACAATTCACACCCTTGTTCTTAAAAGATAGTGAGCATGACTTAAATGAATTCCTTTTGAGTTACATTATGCAAGAAAATGAGTGTAGGGGAGAGAATGTTTTGTTCTTAAGTGTTTATGTATGTTTTGAGATTCAAAAGAAAAGAAAAAATTGTGAAAAACGTATGAAAAAGAAAAACAGAAAAGAAAAGAAAGAAAGAAAGGGTCCAAAACACCAAATTTGGCCCTAAATTGTCTAAATTCTCCCTTTTTGTTCAAAAGTTGAGTTTTCATTCAAAAGTGAATTCTAAAGTTGATTCAAGTGCTTTGCTCACTATTTCTTTAAGAACCTTTGTTTTCCATATCCCTTCTTTGTTATCCAAACACCCTAAGCCCCATTACAACCCGTGACTTCTATCTTGAGTGTTGTGCATTTCAATTTGTGGAGTTTGAAGTTGGTATGAGCTTATGGTGTCACTGGTTCTCGCATCTAAGTATGAGCATTCAATTCATGAAATCATACCTAAACATGCTTATTAACTTCAGAAATTGCTTCCTTTGAGATACATATATGTGAGTGTTCGTTTTCATGTTTACATCAATCTTCTCACATGTAACTAGATTAGGGTGTGTAGTTAGAAAATCTGAGTGAAAATTGAGTGCATATCTTGTAAGGATTTGAGCAAATTCTCTAAGGCATGTTACTACATTCAAATCATGGTTTTAAATGCTTAATTGTGAACTAGTATGTGGTGACAATGATTAAGAATGTACTTAAGTGTGAAGATGACTAAAATCTATGGGAATGATGATTTTTAACATGTCATGTGCATTGGAAATCCCTGAGGCAAATGTTGGAAGGTGTAGGTTGTGTTTTGTTCGTTTTGTCTAGTTTCGTTTTCTTTTGTTGTTTTGTTTTGCTCGAGGACTAGCAAAAGATAAGTGTGGGGGAATTTGATAGGAGCATATTCATGCGACTTAAATGGCTTGTTCTCGTGCATTTACGTTATGTTTCTTTAGTTATTTTAGTCCTTTATGCTTCTTTTGCATGTTTTCAGGTTCTAAAGGCTTAAGGAGCAAAGAAGTGCATTTAGGGGCCTTTTGGAGCACTATTGGGCTAAGGATGGATAGCTTATGCTTGGAGCCAAAGTGTTGGATGAAAGTGAAGGCCTTGTATGAACTTGAGGACATAAAACAATGGCCCTAACCATATTTCCCTTCCCTTGCCATGCAAACCACCCTATTTTAGGCCCATTCTATGTACTTAAACCCTAGCCCTTTAACCTTGCAGCCATATTCTAATTTATTCACTTCCATATTCTTCTTTAATCCACATGCATTCATCATCATTCACTCTAGCTTGCAACCACATGCTTTCCCAACAAACAATTTCAGCCACATGCAACCAAACCATTCTTGCCGTGCATCCCTTAGCAATTCCAGCATTCCACCAACTTTTCCTAGCTGTTTTTCACATGCATCCCCTCACTCTATAATTATCTACACCATGCAGCCACATGCACCCATAATTACACCAAACGCATTCTTGCCGTGCATCCCTTGCATTTCCAGCATTCCCATTTGCATTTTTCAGCTTTCCACCAACCAACCTAGTTGTCATTCCACATGCATTCCCTTCTTTAATCATTCCTAGCTGCCATTCACATGTTCTCCCATCTATTCTCTCCCTATAAAATCATGCAATGCATTCATACAAACCATTCAATTCACCACAAAACATCCACACAACACACCAACATAAAACTGCCCATCCTTGCCGTGCATCCCCTTCCATTTCCTGCAGTTTTTCTCCTTCATTGCAGCCACTCCAACCACTCCTCATCCCTCCAAAACACTTCACACCATCACACAACCTATCCTTAGACCTCGTGCCGCAACAAAGAGGAAGAGAAGAGGGCCTAAACGTTCATACAATTCAAGTTTGAGTTGTTGGAATGTTTAGGTGTTTCTTTGATTTCAATGTTTAAATTCAATTCTCTTTGTCTTGTACGTATGAGGAACTAAACCCCCTTTAGTTAGAGGGTGATTCGAAACTATGTTTATGCTTGCAATATGAATTGATTACCTTTGGTTGGAATTTCATAAGTTGTGGATTCAATTTGTTTAACCGTTTGATTGATAACTTATTTATGTATGTTTATTGAGAGTGCACGCTTAATTTTCAAGCATGAATATGACGCTAGAATATAAGTGAGTTTCACCTAATAGTTATGAACTTATATTCACAAGTAGTGGAGGTTGCTTATAAACAATCGCGTTAAATGAATTCTTGGCACTAGTTTCATGTTTTTCATAGTAACGAAGGTCTCGTCAACACTTATAGTTTTCATGATGCTTAATGATCTTTGATTGTATCTTTATTGTGTTTTTCACGTAAATGACTTTTGGAGAATGTTGTGAATTGCGTTGCGCTAACCCATCCAATTCATTAACTTAAGGAGAACTTGACGGTTAATTTAAGCGGACCTAATTAACCCGGGGTGTTGAGTTTCATAATTTATCGAAAGACCAACCGAAAATCAATCTTGTATGCAAGTGTAACATGTGTGGAGAAGAACCCCTTAGCTATTCCATCATCATTATTTTCATCACATTCATATTTACATTTTGATCTTAATTATAATCTGTCCATTTAATTTAATCTCGTCCAAACACAATCTCCCCCCCCATATTTTGTTAAGTCTTAGTCATTACAATCTATCTTATTTTGTGTTTTTAAGTATTTGGAGTCTTGTGTACTTGTTTTGAGTTGTTGTTAAGTAAGTTAAGTGTTTTAAAAGTTAGTTTTATTTATTTGAGTCAAGTGTTTAGCACCCCTAGTTAATCCCCGGTTAGAACGATCCCTACTTACATCATTACTACAATTGTCACAAATAGGGTTTAATTTGTGTGCGTATAAATCTCGCATCAAATTTTGGCGCCGTTGCCGGGGATTGGCAAAGTTGCTAATCCCTTGTCTTGAGTCTTGTATGCTGCATATAGAAAATTGCTTTTAATTTGGATCAGATTGGAAGGATTTCAGACATATTACATGGAATACAGTTGAACTATCCCTATGTCTAAAAACAAAGAGTTAACTATCCCTTAAATAAAATCATTCTTAGCACCATGATATTCTGTTTTTTTTGTTTTAGATTAGATAATTAAACAGTTGCTCATTTTCTGGATATGAAATGCCTATTCAAATGGTGAAAAGTGATCGGAGCAGAGAAAGGGGAAACCCGCTGTCCATGAAATATTACATCATGTACTTGAGAAATGTGCTTCATAACAGTGCATATCTTGATATATAACTAAAATGAATTGTGAGATTTTCTAATTGATGTTAAAACATCTTCTCATACTTGTGGGGGCTCTAGTTAAAAAAAAAAAAAAAAAATAGTTCTTTTAGGTAATCTGATCAATTTCTTTCTAACAGATACATATCTATGGTACAGCCCTTGGGGGCTTCTTGGCTCAACTTTTTGCTCAGCATCGTCCAAGAAGAGTTCGGTCATTGATACTATCAAACACATTTTTGGACACGCGTAACTTGTCTGCAGAAATGCCATGGGCTCCCGTGTATGTTTGTCATGTTGTAGTTTACACATTGATAAAGCTACAGGCATGCTGTCAATTTGTGCCAAATCAAAAATTAGGTATTAGGTGGCAAATATTTAATGAGTGGTTTTGATAGAGGTTGATAGTTAAGCTATTTATTTCAACATCTGTGTTCCAGTGTTTTATAAGTGTTCAGACGTTGCATTGACCTAGCAAAGGGTTGTAATGGTCTTTGGTACTGCATGATGTTTCTTGGTTTTTTAAGTTCTGTTCTTCCTTTCAAATAACCTAAATTATGTATTACCAGGATAAGTATTTAGCCTTTTAACTTCTCCCTGCTTCCATGGAATATTGAGCATTTGACCTAACTGATTGAAGGGATCAAGTTGATTGAAATTATCTACTTACCCTCTCAAGTGGCTAATCTCATCTGGGTTCTAAAGTGACATCATTATTAATGAAATGTCACTTGTGAAATAAAAAACTTCGTACGATCCTTATAAGGGATTACGTTCATTGGAACCATTTATCCACCCTTTTTCATGGTTATTTTTGTTTGATTTTCAAATAAAACAAGAAAAGGTTCCACCGTACATCAATTTTTAATCAAAATGTTTGGCATTATTGATTGGATATGATATACTGTTCCTCGGGAATTTAAATTCTCTATATATTGTTACAAGGTGCATGCTGCATTTATATAGTCTTTTGGCTCATAGAGTAATTTGCTTCCAATTTTGTTTTCTTTTGACAGATTGAGTTACCTGATTATGGTATTGTCTTATGCAGCATTAATTGGACCCCTTCTTTTTGTTGAAAAGATATGTCTTGACCGGAATACTCGATGGCCCCCATGAGCCATTTATTGCAGATTCAGTCGACTTTGTTGTTTCTCAGGTAGTCTGTGAACGCCTTTACAATCTACCCGTTATGGCTATCCTTGTTACTTGTACAAGTTGAATGGTTGTGCAAGCTGTTGTAGTTTCTGACTTGGAACTGTGATAAATCAGGTTGAGATGCTCTCAAGAGAGGACCTCGCCTCCAGGTTAACTTCAACCGCTGATACTGTTTCAGTTGGACCGCTGTTGCTTACAGATTCATTCATTACTATAATGGATGTATGTATTCCGGATCTGGTTTGATTTGTGTTGGTGCATACAAATACATTTTCAAATAATCCCTCTAGAAACAAGTGTTTGGTTACGTAATATAGTTGTCACACTGCATTTGTTGCGATAAATGTCTTTCTAGATTCGGAGTTACTTCACTTCTTCATCCTAAATTGTTTTGAAGAGACCAGCTGTGGTGTGGATATGATTCTTTCAACCACTGTTTAAATGTGAATGTCTACGGCTTTATGCCTTAGCATGTTTGTTCATACATCTGAACCTTCTTGCAATACCATAGATAGGGAAGTTTAAACATTTAAGCTGACCAGTCAAAAATTTCTTCCTGAAACATATACATGAAGACAAATGACTACAGCGGGATTCCTCAACAACTCGAAGTTAGCGAAAGGTATCTTAACGCAAGGCAAGCACAATTGAAGACTGGGGGAGATTTTCCGTTCCTGTCACGACCAGATGAAGTTAACTTACATCTTCAGGTAAATGGTCTCTCTAATTTGCTTCTACAAGTCTTTATGACCTTATAATCCAAATGGTGTTTGCAATGTGGTCAGCTGCATCTAAGACGGGTTGGTGTGGAACCTCGACCTGACTTGGTTCCAGGTATTTCAAAGGGAGGTGGCGGTGGTAGTTCTAGCGAAGAGAGTGAGAAAAAAGACCCAGAAGATCCACCCAATGATGATAAAGGAAGCCTGGATAATCCATTTGCAGAACCTCAGCTACCTCCGGCTCCAGAGAGTTCAGAATCTCATAGCTCAGAAGACCAGCTCATCAGCAATGCAAAATTCTGCCACTTCGGTGATGGAGACACGACCTTGAAGAATCAACACACTATAACCACTGAATTTGTTATGCGACTTGGTCGTGAGATGTTTTCTGTTCATTTGCTTTCATTTTATATGTCATCGTTGTACATTAGTTTGAACTGTAATCTGAAGCTCAGACCTGTTGTGTAAAGTGGAACATCTTGACATTGTTGTTTGTTGCTTGGATTCTGATTCTGAGTTCACATGTGCTTCTCTCCAAGCCCTTTGTGGTGTTACGATTACTAATATAAGCCCTCATCTCCTTGCATTAGATTCGGCAGCGTCGAAATACCTACTATGCGAGACTTTCAACTTCACACGAGGGCCCAATGGCCTACGAAAGTCTCTCCTAATGGTCGTGAATCGATGTACAAAAAGTTAGATTGTTCACAGTGAGGTCCAAGTTAAGGCTCCCAACAGCAACCGTGATGAGTCAGTGTCGTACATTGAGGACTCACTTGGTGTTGAGGATTGGAGTGGAATAACCTAACTGTATTTAAAGTATGTTTGAAGAAAGAAATAAAAAGGTCATGTTCAACTTGAAAGTTGACGATAAATTATTCAATAATGAAACTTATCCATTTCAATCCCCCCAAAATGGTGGGATTGTCTTCTTAAAAAACTGATGTTTCCTTCTCAAAGTTAAAAATTATTCATATCTACCTTCGATAAAACTTGAAAGTTACAAGTTACCCAATCCATTCTAATCCTAGTCACCAAACGAGCACCAAAGCATTTAGCAACTACATCAAGCTTCCAAATGTTACTTGAAGGTCTTACATTGGTTTTTCGATACCTCAGCTACATCCCATTCCCTAGGGCAAGACTCACCTACATAACCCATTAATACTTTACTCCACAGTTCATCACAGGACTGGGAAGGCTTCTCCAAGATCATTCAAACTATTGCAACAAGCATTGAATTGAAGGCATAGACTGCACTTTACTAACACAAATATCATTGCACCATTTCCATGTACTACAATTAGCAGCTCAAGTTCTGTTGTTTACTTGGTCTTCAACCGAAAGATGACCAAGTCTAGACATTCAAAAATATTCACGGATGAGGGAACTTCCTCTTACCCGAGTGTTCAACATGATAATGAAGTGAACTCTATTCAATGTTGGCAGACGGTCAATCTAGAGCGTTAATGAAGTGAACTCTATTCAATTCTATGGTCCAACATTGATAATTGACATCGTAACATGACAGATTATGACAATAGAACATTACTCTTCAAATATCCTCGTCTGCAAAACCCGCCAGACCAAACTTATTAAGTTGTCTAATTCTTACATCAAAATATCCTATGACTGTAACACTCCACATTTCCACGTTAAATAAATCCAGCATTGAGAATTTGCACCACCAATGACCGATGCGAAACTCGCATCTAAATCCTACATTCACAACTAAATGATTGTATTCGAGACATAAAGTTTACAGAGGAAGCATTGCCTCATATGCTTCTCAATTACCATTTCTTTGAGCTTGAGGTGCAAATGCAATCGAAACGCAAGCGAAATGCAACCGAAAGATCAGACTTTACAAAAACAGCAAACTTCCCAAACAGAAACAAAATTCCAGACCACAAAGTAATCCAGCAAATCCAGATTACATTCCATAAAATCATCAGCACTTACATCCCAAACACCTCCAAATTTACCAAGTACTCGACACAAATTTCAATTCACCACAAACAAAATCCAAACAAACAAACCCAAAATTTACCATAAAAAGAAGAAAAAGACGTACATTACTCCCAAATTACTTCCACAAAACACTTTCACCCAGGCAAAACGTACCGTTTCGTCCCTCACTTGGCCACCATTCTGGCAATGAAGTCCTCGTATTTGATCTTCCCATCGGACCCGACATCCACCTCTCGGATCCACTCGTCAAATTCGGAGGGCTCCAATTTCTCGCCGATGCTGGTGAGGATGTGCCGGAGCTCCGAGACGGAGACGAACCCGGTGGAGTCCTTGTCGAGAACCTTGAAGGCGTCGCGGAGCTGGCGATCGAAGGGCTCGGGCTTCATGTGCTTGGCCATGAGTTCGAGGAAGCGAGGGAAGTCGAAGGGGGCGGTGAGCTTCTCCTCGGCGACTATGGATTTGAGTTGGGCCTGGGTCGGGTTGCCACCGAGCGATCGCATTAGGATCCCTAGCTCGGACGGAGCAATCTTGCCGTCGTTGTCGGTATCGAAGAGCGTGAACGCCTCCTTCATCGACGATACTTGGTCATCGCTCAAATCCTTGCCCATTTTTCCGGGTTCGCGGTTCGGGTTTTCGGGTCTCTCTCTGCGAAACTGGCTGGCTTTTGTTCCTTTGATTTCTCTGGGTGAAGTAGGGGTGGAAAGGAATTTGGAATTTGAACAGAGGGAAGGAAATAATTGTTAGAGCGCTGACATACGTGGCGTCGTTTTGTGAGGAGTAGACCAACCGTGTAATGGTGTCGTGTTGACGTTTGAGGAGCAAAAAATTAAGACAAGTTGTCACTTAACATTACAGTAATGATATTTATTTTTATTTGTAAGTGAAAAGTTTTAGATTTCATTATTACTAAAGGGAAATTTGAACAACATGTATGTTAACCTTTTGTGAAGTTAAGCTCACAACTCTTCTTCTTAGATAATATCGTTGGTTAAAGAAAAGAAAAAAAAAATCCAAAGACAAGTTCAAAATCTAATGCTTCCAAGATTAGAAAAGAGTTTGGCGGTTTGAACTCTTCATTTTCTAACGTAATTTAAAATATTTATAGTAAATTCAATAATTTTTTTTTTATAAAGACAGAGAAATATAACTTATTTAAAATATTTAATCTTAGTTTACTACCTTAAAGTTTTTTGGTTTTCAAGGTATATGAACTTTTTTTCATCCCAAACTGGTACCTAAAATCATAATTTTGAGACATTCATGTGACATCCCACATCGCCCAGGGGAGTGATCCTTAAATGTATATTCTCATCCCTACCTAGCACGAGGCTTTTTGGGAGCTCACTGGCTTCGGATTCCGTAGGAACTCCGAAGTTAAGTGAGTAGCGTGCGAGAGCATTCCCAGGATGGGTGACCCATCGAGAAGTTCTCGGATGAGTTCCCAAAAACAAAACCGTGAGGGCGTAGTTGGAGCCCAAAGCTGACAATATCGTGCTGCGGTGGTGGAGCGGGCCCGGGAAGTGGTCCCCCCCCCGGGCCAGGATGTGACAATTTGGTATAAGAGCCTAACCCTGGCCATGGTGTGCCGATGAGGACGTCGGGCCCCTAAGGGGGGTCGATTGTGACATCCCACATCGCCCAGGGGAGTGATCCTTAAACTCGCTTAACTTCGGAGTTCCTACGGAACCCGAAGCCAGTGAGCTCCCAAAAGGCCTCGTGCTAGGTAGGGATGGGAATATACATTTAAGGATCACTCCCCTGGGCGATGTGGGATGTCACAATTTCCATCATTCTAATACTTACCCACAACTCTCTGCAACAACTCACAAATTTCTTGTAACATCCCACATCGCCCAAGGGAGTGATCCTTAAATGTATATTCCCATCCCTACCCATCGGGAATGCTCTCGCGCGCTACTCGCTTAACTTCGGAGTTCCTACGAAACCTGAAGCCAGTGAGCTCCCAAAAGGCCTCGTGCTAGGTAGGGATGGGAATATACATTTAAGGATCACTCCCCTAGGCGATGTGGGATGTCACAATTTCCATCATTCTAATACTTACCCACAACTCTCTGCAACAACTCACAAATTGCTTGTAACATCCCACATCGTCCAGGGGAGTGATCCTTAAATGTATATTCCCATCCCTACCTAGCACGAGGCCTTTTGGGAGCTCACTGGCTTCGGGTTCCATGGGAACTCCGAAGTTAAGAGAGAAAGGGGCTAGAGCAATCCCATGATGAGTGACCCACTAGGAAGTTGCTCGTGTGAGTTCCCAGAAACAAAACCGTGAGGGCGTGGTTGGGGCCCAAAACGGACAATATCTTGCTACGATGGTGGAGCGGGCCCGGGAAGTGGTCCCTCCCGGGCGGGGATATGACAATTTGGTATCAGAGCCTAACCCTGGTCGTGGTGTACCGACAAGGACCTCGGGCCCCTAAGGGGGGTGGATTGTAACATCCCACATCGCCTAGGGGAGTGATCCTTAAATGTATATTCCCATCCCTACCTAGCACGAGGCCTTTTGGGAGCTCACTGGCTTTGGGTTCCATGGGAACTCCGAAGTTAAGCGAGAAAAGGGCTAGAGCAATCCCATGATGGGTGACCCACTGGGAAATTGCTCGTGAGTTCCCAAAAACAAAACCGTGAGGGAATGGTAAGCCCAAAGCGGACAATATTATGCTACGGTAGTGGAGCGGGCCCGGGAAGTGATCCGCCCCGGGCCGAGATGTGACATTCACATATATCCGTTAAGGTTGTTAAGTCCACCGTTAATTGGTGATGTGGTACCTACGTGGACAATGATCGGGTATCACGTGTCAATACGGGCCTACATGGATATTAAAAAATTTTAAAACTTAAAATTAAAAACCAAGTTTCTTCTTTCCTCTTTGATCTCCAGTTTCACCATTGCCCTTTGATCCCCACCATCAGGAGCTCAGGGAAGCTCCCTCGACCCTAGCCATAGTTAATGAAACGAGAGAGAGGAGGTCATGCAAATGTGATGAACAATTTTTGCGAAAAAGGAAAAAAATTAGAAAAGACGATGAGGATAGATTGATCCAATAGATCTTGAGAGAAGGATCCTGAGACAACGTCGTTGCAAATGACATGGACGGTGGATTTACTAGGAGAAAAAAGACGCTATCATCGTCGATGGTGACAATGCAGGAAGGGCAGATGGTGCGATCGGAGGGAGGCAAATCGGGAACGGAGGAGTAGAGGTCAAAATCCTGAAGGGCCCAGTAAGGTAGGTGGGGAGGGTCGGCCTAGTCGGGGATGTAAAGGTCAACAGTGGGTTTAGAGATATGGGTTTTGAGGATTTTACATCCTACTTGGCAAATAACTCCGATTGCATGCGGTATGAAATCTCAATGTGGTTTTGCACCCTAAGACCATCTCCAACCCTTGGGTTAAAACCTAAAATTTTTAATCCAGAAAATTTAGGTTTTAACCCAGAAACAGTTTTTTTGCTCCAACCATTCTAGGTTAAAATTTTAGCCCCAGATCATTAAAGAATGAATTTAAGCTAATTTTTTTCTTAAGGTGATTTTTTAAAAGAAAAAATTATGCAAACTATCCTAATTTAATTTTATGAACATTTTTACCTAAAAATGTGTAGATTTCGAAAAATATTGAAAAATTACTAACCAACACCATGAAACATGTGAAACATTATGAAAGAATATGAAATACATAAAAGATTTTTTTTTATTTATTTTAGCTGTTGGATTTAAATTTTGACTGTTAGATATTTTTTTTTATTGTTGGATTTCAAATTAGATCTTAACCGTTGGATTCAATGAATTTTTAAATACAAAACTAAAAAAAATATACATATATGGTGAACTAGCCCCACTAACCCAAGGAGGAATCCTGGCCTAAATTTGGCCCAGAAATGTGAAGGAAATATTTGTGAAAACTAGTTCAGTTGAGCAACATCTATGCATGCAATTAACAATTAAAAGACGGAATCATGCTTGTATGCACTCAAAAACAAAACTTTACCCATGAAATTCAAGGCCTAGTAATTGTGGTGAACCAAGACTCAACTCAAATCTTAAAGAAAAGAGTTGAGAAACTTTTATACTATTGAAGCACCTCTTTGCTTAGCAAAGGATATTCACCCATGTGAGGGCCTTATTTCCTTATTCTCCTTGCTCCTTGACTCCATGGATGTGGATGGAGGAACTTTGCTTCTTGGCTCCATAACTTCTTGGATGGATGAAGGAATGGATTCTCCAAGTTCCCAAAATAGGGAACCTCTAAGTCTCCACACCAAGGAGAGCATTGAGGAAGAGATGAGTGACCTAGAGGAAGAAAGATTGCTAGCTATTTTCCTCTAGGGTGGCCGGCCTCCTAAGAGAGAAGAGAGCTTTGTGTTCTGATCTTTTTCTCTCTAGAAAACCCTAATGAACTTTTGGCTATAAAGTCCTCTATATAGTCACTTCACTTAAGTGACAAAAAGAACCAAAACCCATTCATTTACAATATGGCCGGCTTTCTAAAGGCTTTAGGCTGTTTGGGCCCTTTTGAGTCTTTAGTCATTAAGTTGTCATACAACTTAAGTTAATGGGCTTGACAATTCTAAGCCCAATGGGCCTTAAGGTCGAATAATTACTCAAAAGCTGAAACGAACTTATTCGTTTAATTAATTAACATATTAATTAATCCTAGCCATAAATAATTAAACCATTTAATTATCCTTACTCATCTCCGTTGTTTCTTCAATCTCTACCTTAAACGGTGTACGATCCATTAGGTTCATTTTAGCGAGGCAGTGGGTGATTAGAACTCTTCAAATTGATTGTGAATTGAAACATACTTTCAATTCTCACTTTAGTTTGCCTTATTTATTTAATACTTCACACATACTAACTTACACATTTTTTTTTTCTCTTTTCTCCTTTTCTCCTTTTCGATTATTATTATTATTTTTTGCAGTAATAGCGGTGGTTGTGCATTGTTAGTTCCATTAAGCTTTCTATCCAACCCATGTAATGAGCTTTAGGTCAATGTCTCCCAAATCCTAAGGTTTTAGGGCGCTAGGTGTAGAACACCCCTAAAGACTTACTAATTCGAGTTGGCTACGAAACCAACTAACCACCCTACCCCATACCAAGACTCTACTGTTTGACGTGAGAAACGTTGGTGATTAGGTAGGATTGGCCCGGTTACTAAGCAAAGTCTTGGGTGGAACAATTATTATTTTATTTATAATTATAACTAAACTTTACTTCACTTGGAAAAAAAATTAAAAATTAACTAAGATGAAAAGCAAGTGTTTCAATCTCACTCCACACAAATCATGTTGGTGTGAATGTGCAAATTTTCAAAGTATAACTCATGGATAGTGCCTAAGCAACAATAAATAGAAAAAACTCTATTGTGAGATTAATCTTCACCATATCAATTTGTTCTAACGTTCAAAATAATCTCTGGATACTAACTCAAAATTTAAAATTTTTAGTTGACACAAAACTTGAAGAATAAAATTTCTTATTTTTCACCCCCAAACATAAATCACACATTGCCCTCAAGATGTGAAAAATAAAATAAACAAAAATAATAAATAACACATAAAAGATACTAACTAAAAGACACAAAAGAAAATAAACACAAAACAAACATAGAAAAATAAATAAATAAACAAAAAGAACAAAAAAGGAGAAAAGCAAATAGAAGTGAATAAAAGAGTGCATGTGGGGATTGCGAACTTGTGACTTGGGGTAGGAGACACACGGATCAACACACGTACAAGTCTCACGTGTCAAGAACCCTAGCAGCTCACTATTTAAAGGCTTAAACGTCAAAATTGTCCCTGTGTTTTTCACTATCGATCAATTTAGTCCATATGTTTTTAATTTGGCCAAATTGGTCACTATATTTACATACGTTAGCAAATTCAAGATAATTCATTAAAGAACCGTCAAAATTGACATGTGTCAGGCACGTGAGAGGACAAAAACTTAATTTTATGTACACCCACTAAACAAATACAATGATTATCTTTAGAAATTGATGCTTTTTTTTTAATAGGAAAACTAATGAAAAGGTCTTGAAAACTTTGAGTTTTATTGATAAGGACAAAATAAAGGGGAAAATAAATGGTACCAAGATTGACTTTTTAGTGTAAAAATGTAGTTTTTCGTTAAAGTGAACAGTACCGTAGATTTTTTATTAAAACTTCATTTTTTAATTCACTTGATTACTATGCGATTTAAGACATGTCAATTTTAACTGTTTTTTAACGAATTGTCTTAAATTGACTAACAGATGTAAACACATGAACTAATTTGGCCAAATTAAAAACACAGGATTTAAATTGGCTATTAGAGTAGAACACCATTTTGACATTTACACCCTATTTAAACAACGCACAGCGAGTCCATTTCATGCAACCATAAATGTGCCGTTAGAGCCCTTCTTCCTCATATATCATTTCAGCCCCCGTTAGAGCCCTTCTACCACTAAACAAATACATTTACACCCTCTCTTCATGTCATCATCCTCTCTCATATATCATTTCAGCCCCTTTTCCCCCGAAAAAACAAAACCTAGCAGCCGCTCACCCCAAAACTTCATTTCTGAAACCCAGCGTCGGAGCTCTCAATTTTCTCAAACCCTAGCCTCCATTGCAATCAAGTCCGAGCCCACCCAAAGCGATCTTCGATTCGAGCCTAGATCAGCATTATTACCATCATCTGAGCAACTCAGAAATTAGAGATTTGAGCTCCACTCGTGCGAATCTCAAGTCTGCAGATCCGAGAGCCAAAGGTATAAATCTGTGCTCCTCTGTGCGGCCTGGACTCCCCCAAACTTGTATGTAATAAATATTTTTAATTAAATGCGAGAGTGAGTGAAAGGGGTTCCAAGCAGTGCAGAAGTCTTCTTGTGCTGAAGTGAATGTATAATCGATGATGAAAACACTTACAAAACACTTGCAAAAGTAAAATATTATCGTAGTATAATTACTCATACAATGTCGTTTTTTATTGCAATTGAGTGTATAATTTATGTAAAATCAAATCTTCATTAATTATTTCAAAATAAAATTTGAAAAATGTTGATTTTGAAATTTGAAATAATAAAAACAAATTTAATATTAAAAAATTAAATAATGAGAACTTTAACGAAAAGTTTATGGTACTGTTTATTTTAACTAAAACCTATATTTTTACATTAAAAATTCAATCTTGGTGTTATTCACTTTACCATTTATTTTATCCTTATCGTTAAAACTCAAAGTTTTCAAACCTTTTTTTAATAGTTTTCCTTTAAATAAATTGGCCAAGTAAAGAAAACAAAAGAAAATAGCTTTGAAAATCAATTTAAGCACTAGGGTTCCGTCGTCATCTTAATAACCTTACGTAATTCTCTCAATTACTTTAAGAGTCACCTATGCATATTTTGAAGGTTAGGTTTTTCTAATATATGTCCAACATAGAACGTCCAACATAGAACATATATCTAACATGCAATCCATCTAGACATTCGGATCAAATATGAACATAAAATACTCATTAAGTTTTATGAAAACCAATTGAAAAACCATACAACTCTTAAAACGTCGTGTTCATCCTAAGTGAACTTACAATTATTAACCACAAGAAGTCAGCACCAATTTTAGAGAATCTTTTGACCAAAATTACATTAAATTACTTTTCTAAAGATCCTAATAGTAGCCAATAGGGGTGGGCACAGGCCGGGCTGGGCACAAAATTGAAGGGACCGGACTGGACCTGCTTGAAAATACAACGGGCCGGGTCGGGGCAGATTTTACTATTTTAAAACTGAGAACCAGACCTAACACGACCAGTTCCTACGGGTCCAACGGGTACAAATGACGATAGTGATGGTGGCTGGCTCGGAGTGGTGTCGGAGAAATCGAGGGTGAGGGGAGAGTTTGATAGTTGAGTGAATGGGTGGGTAGAGAGATAGATTGATAGAGGGTTATTTAATTAGGTGGGCAATGAACGGTCTTGGTCGGGGGCCAGTTTTCTCTAATTTTTAGAACCAGCCCACCTTATTATTTACAAGGACTCGACCTGTCACATCCCGGCCCGGGCGGCACCACTTCCCGAGCCCGCTCCACCACCGTAGCACGATATTGTCCGCTTTGGGCCTACCATTCCCTCACGGTTTTGTTTTTGGGAACTCACGAGCAACTTCCCAGTGGGTCACCCATCATGGGATTGCTCTAGCCCCATTCTCGCTTAACTTCGGAGTTCCTACGGAACCCGAAGCAAGTGAGCTCCCAAAAGGCCTCGTGCTAGGTAGGGATGGGAATATACATATAAGGATCACTCCCTTGGGCGATGTGGGATGTTACAATCCACCCCCTTTAGGGGCCCGACGTCCTCGTCGGCACACCACGACCAGGGTTAGGCTCTGATACCAAATTGTCACATCCCGGCCCGGGCGGCACCACTTCCCGAGCCCGCTCCACCACCGTAGCACGATATTGTCCGCTTTGGGCTTACCATTCCCTCACGGTTTTGTTTTTGGGAACTCACGAGCAACTTCCCAGTGGGTCACCCATCATGGGATTGCTCTAGCCCCATTCTCGCTTAACTTCGGAGTTCCTACGGAACTCGAAGCCAGTGACTCCCAAAAGGCCTCGTGCTAGGTAGGGATGGGAATATACATATAAGGATCACTCTCCTGGGCGATGTGGGATGTTACACGACCCGCCCTGCCTTATTTTGTATTTACAATTTTTGGATCCACCCCGAACCGCAAGGATCCACCCTGACCCGCGAGTCCAAGACCCTTTTGCCCACCCCTAGTAGCCAATCATCAAGACAATTAGATAGTTTCAAACGCGGTGATTAATAATTCAAAACATGCTTGCATAATATCATAATTAAATTGAAAAGAAACTACATATTCTTGGCAAGGTTTGTGGCCTCGCCCTAGCAAAATAAATTAGTTACGAACAATCATAAAACAAAATATTATTAAGAATATTGATAGAAAACACCTTATAAATAAATTTGAATTGTCAAAAGCTCTCTAAGCAAATTCTCCAAAGTAGCGTGTCCCAGTGATAGCTTGTTTTGAAGATTAGAACAATCTGAACATATCTCTAGAAGGGGCCAAATCCAAAATAGGCCATCTCTAGCTTCAAAATTTGCAATCAAGCCCAAAATGTCACTTTGACATTATTGCACGTTGCTCTTTTATTTCTTTGCCATAAGTAAACCAAGTAGGAAAATATGAAACTTTGAATCAAGCTGAAAAACTCACGAACATCCTCCAATTAAAATCACTAAAAAATTTCACCGTTTGACTACTTTTTGGTCAAGAAGAAGTCGAAAGTCCCACATTAAATTATAATTATGAATAGAACAAAATATATGGTATAATGTCGACTCACCAACTTTCCTCTAAATTTAGCAAACTTTTCTTGTTTTTTAAATCATCATAATCATGTCTTTTGTTATTTTAACCATTGCCTCCATCAGTCTATCTCCTTAGTTTTCTTTAATCTCCACTTTCTCATCTTTTCTATCCTCTTCTCTCTCATCATAACTCTGTCATAACTCCCCATCACTCTCTCCTTCTCCCCTTACTCTACCGGGCTCTCTCTCTACCCACTCCTTAAAGCAACTCCAGCCCAAGCACATAGACTAGTCCAAAGTGGAAAAAATAGGCTGGCACCTCTTAAAAACCCTTCAGCCGATCCAAATAGGATGGCAACCATCCAAAGCTAGCTTGTAAGCCGGCCTAAAACGTGTTTAGCAATGTGACGTCACGCTGACATTAGCATGACGTCACAAGCCATTAATGATTTTTTTTTTTTTTTTGCATCAGGCGTGTGGGAAACATGCTCACGTGGGCGCACATTCCTGAGAATAAAAAGGCAGTAGGGCCCACCATTGTAGGTGCAACAGAGGGAAGCGTTCTGGGCCATCTGATCCCAAGATCAACGGTTCACAATTTTCGCCTAAAAAACGTAAAACAACAAAAAACCAAAACGGTCAGAATTATAACCATTAGTCACCACGTGTCCACATCTGGGCTGTTGGATTTGAATCTTTTTCAAATCCAACGGTCCAAATTAATTAACTTAATAAAAATTAATAAAAAATTATTAAAAATTGTTTAAAAATACAGTTTAAATGGGCTGGGTGCCATCGCATTTTTTAAGGGTGGAGATGCATTTGGCCAATTACTATTTATTAGGGTGAATCAGTATTCATTTGAGTGGATTAAATGGGCTAGATGCCATCACATTTTTAGGGGTGGACTTGCTCTTAAGAAACCATCATTCTCTTTCACCAACTCATTATCTAACTCTCACACAACACATCCCATGACTTTCCCTTACATCTTACCCTTTCTTTATCTTCCCATTAAACTCCGTCCCTCGCATGTCTCAGCTTTCCCTCCCGCAACTCTTCCTCTCCCTGCACTCTTTTCTTCCTCTCAGTATAACCCAAAAAGCCACCATGCAACCTCCAAAACTCTCCAAACTCAACCAAAAATCACCTAAATCCTCTGGGGACTTGTTCCCCACTATTTCAAACAAAAACCTCGTTGTGGATCTTGACGATTGCCTACAGAATCATCGCTCATCCGACCACTGTAAGCTCATGATTTCCACCATTAAACTCTCTCTCAAGTTTTCAATGTGTTTTACTAGCATGCATACATGTTTCAATGCATTTGAGGGATGATTATCTAAGGACTTGTTTGGTATCCTATTTGATAGTTTTTATTATTTCTCAAAACATTTCTGTAAACACGAAAATTCTGTAATGAATGAAACGAGAACACGTGTACAAAGTAATTTGTATTCATTTAAATTTGTAGGTTACAATCTCTATTTACAATTTTCTTTTGATTTAGTCTTCAAATTTGATGTAGATGTATAGGATGTTGATCCAAGGGTTGCAATGACTTGATCTCGGATGAACGATTGAACGATTGCTTAAAGTTTTGAGCTTGAAACAATGTGTGGATGGTCTTCACCTCAGTTTTAGGGCTACGACAAAGGTGATGTTGATGTAGGATTTTGTTTATTCAAAGGTCTTGGCAACTTGATCTTGAATAAAACGTCGTTACAAGTTTTGAGGTTGTAAAAAAATCTTGAAGGAATTAGCATGAGTGCTTGTTAATTCTTCAAGGGAATGTTTCGGCTTTGGTCGAAAGAAAGCTTCGACATTTGTCTTCAAAGATTTATGCAGAGATTCTTCTCAATGTGTAATTTTTTGACCCCTATGTGTGCCTTGGGACCTTGTATTTATAGACTTCCAAAGCCATGCCTTGGGATGGATTTGGCCTTGATTTGTGTCTTGATTCATCCATGGGAGAATTTAGGCGTGTTTTGTGTCTTAATTTCAGCCACCTTCCTCATATTGGTCGAAATTTATAGGCGTTGTTGCCTAGTGGTGTGCAATCTTCAATTCTTGCTTATTTTGTGAAGATGCTTTGGCTTTCTTTCTGGTCTTGATAGATTTTGGGCCCTTTGTCGATTTTAAAAGGGATTTTCTCCCTTTTGCCGAATTTTGGGGATGTTTTACACTTCCTTTGTTTGATTTGTACACATGTCATTGATGACTTGTTCATTTGTGAGGAGTCATATGCCACTTGGAGCTTTGTGATGCATCATTTGTATGCAACGAAATTTACATGTCTACAAATGCCCGCACTTCAAGGCGCGCTGTAGACATGTAAGAAACGTGTTTTGAAGTCTTGCAATGTGAATGCTTTAACTCAAGGGTCATTGAGACTTGATCTTGAATTAACGTGCTTCTTCAAAGGTTGTAGAGTCTTGATCTTGAACGAAACATTTCTTCAATGGTTGTTGAGGTGTATTTCTTGGACGAAACATTTCTTCAAGGGTCGTAGAGGCTTGATCTTGAATTGAGATTATGAATTTCGTCAAGGGCCTATTGAGGCGTATTTCTTGGATGAAACATTTCTTTAAGGGCCATTGAGGCTTGATCTTGAATGAAATAAAATTTTTCTTTAAGGGTGGTAGAAGCTTGATCTTGAAAGAAACAAAATTTTTCTTCAAGGGCCATAGAGGTTTGATCTTGAATGAAAATTTGAAAATGGACAAATCGACACATACTTATTGTGAGTATTTAATTTTCCATAATCTTTGGCAAAATACATTTGGTGTATTTTTTTGAATTTTTTCCTTGTGGTTGTAAAAAAAATGTTTTTCCCTTTCTTAGGTAGGAATCTCCTTCAATTTCCTTCAAAATGTTAGAAAGCTTTGGTGATTTCCTTCAAGGTTTTGGAAATCCTTGATGATTTCCTTCAAGATTTTTAAGAGCTTTAATGCTTGTCCTTGGGTAAGTAAGATGTACATTTTTTCCTTTCCCCTTTTTTTTTTTTTTCCACGACAATGAGGGTGTTTTTCCTTTCCCCTTTTGTTTTCCACGGCAATGAGGGACTCTTTCCTTTCCCTTTTTGTTTTCCACGGCAAGGAGGGACTCTTTCCTTTCCCCTTTTGTTGTTTTCCATGGCAAGGACGAGCTCTTCCCTTTCCCTTTTTGTTTTCCACAGCAAGGAAAGACTCTTTCCTTTTTTTTTTTTTTTTTTTTTTTTTTTTTGGTTTCCTCTTCTTTCCTTTGCTGATGTTTGGTGCAAAAACAGCATGCTTTTGTTTTGGGAAACTTTGAAGATTTGTCCTTGGTTTGGGAAACATGTCTTCTGACTTGCACGCCAAGTTTGAGGTTGATTTCTCTTTTGGAAAATTCTGTAAAAATACGAGAAACGTAGCTTTATCTCTTATCTTTTTAGGCATATATATGCACACCACTAGGAAAAATCCGGAAAGCCTTCAACACATCATTTTTCCACAGCTGCATAGTCTTGACGGGAAAACAACTTATACGGGATTAACTTTGAAAACTGGAACGTTTGGCTTAGGGAAAGCATGAAATTTGGATACAATAATCATCAACCTCTTAGCTTCATTCTCCAATTGGTCTTACATCAAAATTCTTCCAGAAAGTTGAATTATCACCAAAAACATCCTGCTTGCGTAGATTGGCTGAAAGTTGCCATTTTTTGCTTGGAATTTGGTTCCTTCTTTTGGTTGGAATGTGCTTCCTTGTTTTGATTTTCCTTTTCCTATTTGGGTATATGTTTTCCTTATAGCATTAGGAAGCAATTGACCATATTTATAGGATAATTAGGTGTGTGTTATTTTTCACAATTTACATCCTTGCTGTGGATTTTGCTGCTGTGCTTGCCATGGGTTGCTTGCTTAGAGCTTGTTGCAGTGCATCACTTTTATCATTTGGTGTTGTGCAAAAGACTGCAGCGGGTTTGCGTTGTGTAGTGGCTTTTGGTCACAGTTTTCCCTAGGTGGTGGCATTGTCGTGCAGTGCAAGAAACTGCTTACATAATCGATGTGGGGTTGCATAGTGCAATTACATAGCATTTTGGTTTTCTTTGCTGTTGTAGCGTGTGTTGAAGGACCATCTTGCAGCTACCCTCTTTGCCGTGCAGTGTAAGAAACTGCTTGCGTAGCATATTGGTTTTCTTTGCTACTATAGTGTGCTTTGAAGGACAGTCTTGTAGCTGCCCTCTTTGTCATGCTCTTCAAGCTTTTGTGGCTGATTTCTTTTTGTCGTTGTCACTTTGTCATCGTCATCCTTCAAAGCTTACAAGGTTTGTTTCACATGTCTTTTGCTTTAGCAAAGCAATTTTTTCTTCTTCTTTTTTTTTTTTTTTGCTCATTTGGTAGTAAGGCTTTGTAGCCAAATTCTTCCGTTAAAGAAATAAAGTATTCATATTCTTGAATTTGCTCTTTAATCTTCAAAGTGTTTGTGTTATTGTTGATGATGTGACTATACATGAAGTTTTTAAGTTTCAAGTTGCCTACGTACCCTTGATTGAGGAGGGATCAAGTCATGACGTATTCAAAGGAGTGATTGATTTTTTTTTTTTTTTTTTATGGTTTTGGCGGTTTTGATGGTGATTTTGGTTTTGTTTTGTCGTACATAGTTTACGCTCTTGCGGGCCAGGAGCGTTTGGTACTACATTGCAGTTTTAGCTCGTGCAGGTGAGGAGCTTTGTGCAGTGTGCAGTTTAGGCTCATGCGGGCGAGGAGATTTGCTTGTTTAGTTTAGGGGTAGTAACGCTTCAAGAATCTGCCATTGATGGGGCCAATCTTTAACTCGTCTTCCACCATGATTAAGTAGGCGCCGTTGGTCTAGACCTCTTGTATTATGTAAGGTCCATCCCACTTTGATGTGAGCTTGCTTTTTGTCTTGTGAGTTGTGATGATAGGCCTTTGTAATGCCAAGACAAGATCTCCAGTTTAGAAAGACCATGGGTGGATTTTCTTGTTGAATGCCTAAGATAGCCGTGCTTAGTAGCATTCTAAGTGTTGTTGAGCTTCAAGCCACAATTTGTCGAGTGCTTTTAACTCTTGAAGTCGTAGGTTTGCATTTCCTCTTCAGTTAAGCATTCTTGTATAGCCATCCTTAGTGAGGGGATTTGACTTTCGAGTGGCAGAACAATTTCCACGCCATATACGAGAGAATAAGGTGTAGCTTGGGTAGTAGTTTTACGTGTCGTCCTATATGACCAAAGTGCTTCGCTTATTCTTTCGTGCCAGTCTCTCTTTGTTCGGCTAATTACCTTCTTCAGGAGGTTGCATAGCATTTTGTTCAATGCTTCCACGAGACCATTGGCCGGAGTATGATACATAGAAGACTTATGCTACTTGAATTTTTATTTTTCGCTGAGCTCGTCCATTAGTCAATTGGAGAACTGTTTTTCGTTATTGATGATGATGTAGCGAGGCACACCATATTGGTGGATGATATGCTCCTTGATGAAACAGATGATAGTTTCCTTCTTGACTTCCCTTAGGGGTATAGCTTCAGCCTACTTGGAGAAGTAGTATGTTGAGGCTAGGATGTAGGCTTCTCCAACAGATGACTTTGGTGTGATTGGTCCTACGACGTCCAATCCCTATGCAACAAATGGCCATAAAATAATCGTAGGGTGTAATGGTTCAAGCGGTTGATGTACGAAGTTGGAGTGGTATTGGCAAGCTTGGCACCTTTTGGTATATTCCAGGCAATCCTTCACCATGCTTGGCCAGTAGTAGCCCATTCTTTTGAGCTGAAAGTGTAGCTTTGGTCTAGACGATGCGCTTCGCATACACCTGAATGTGCTTCTTCTATGGCTTGAATAGCTTCTTCCTCACCTAGGCATCGTAAAAGTACTCATTCAAAAGAGCGTCGGTAAACTGTTTCTTTATTGACAATTGTAGTAAAGATGTAAGTAGGGATCGTTCTAGGCCAAGGATTAGGAGGGATTGCTAATCTACTTAAAACTGACTTAAAAACACAAAACTAAACTTAACTAGACTCAAAGAACTCAAAACAAACTAAAGAGACTCAAAACAACACAAAATAATCAAATAGACTCAAACTAGACACTAAAGGGTGATTTGGATGAAAATTAATTTTAACTTCACTCAAAACACTTAAAAACACAAGTTTGGACAAATTCTAACTAATTTGACACAACAAAGTAAAGGGGATTGGGTTTTTGACGAATTTAAAGTAAAGACAAGTATATTAAAGACTTAAACAAGTTTGGCACGAAATTGGGGGAAATTATGGGTGATTGGCTAGCTAGAGGGTCATTCTCCTCACATAACACAATTGCATACAAATTGATTTCCAGTTGCTTTTCCAATAAACTATGAACCTCAACACCCCAGATTAACCGTGAATAGCACTAATTAACCCTCAAATTCTCCTTAAGTCATTGAATTGGATGGACAACGCATCAACAACCAAATTATTCTTTAATAGTTTCGTACATGAACAACATAATAGAGATACAATCAAAGATCATTAAGCTTTGTGAAAATCATAAGCATTGACAAGGCATTCATAACTATGAACAACATGATACTCTTACCAGGAATTTACTTAACACGATTGTGACTAGCAACCTCCACAACTTATGAATATAAGTTCATAACAATTAGGTGAAACTCCCTTATATTCTAGCATCAAATTCATGCAAGCAAACTAAGTATGCATCATTAATCAACAAACAAGAATAAGTTCTGAAAGTATGCATCATTAATCAACAAACAAGAATAAGTTCTGAATCAAACAGTTAAGTAAATTGTATTCACAATTTATGAAATCACAACTGGAAGTAATCAATTCATATTGCAAATATGTTCATGGCTTTGAATTCTCCTCTAGCTAAAACGAGTTTAGCTCCTCATGTTCGTAATGAAACAAAGAAATCTTAAGTTAAACATTGGGAACTAAGATAGATTACACCTAAGAACGTCCAGCAATCCAACTTGAATGACAAGTATGTCTAAGGCTGCTCCTCATCTCTTTCTTCCTTGCTAGGCTACGGCACAGGTTGGCAGTGGTGGTTGAAGTGGTGAATTATGGTGAAGGATGTGTAGAATGGTCCGGGATCCCCCTGGGATGTGCGGCAAGGCTCTTTATTTATATAGGAAGAAAGGGCACGGTTGGGAATTAAATTGGGAAAGGCTTAAGACTCCAAATCCTCAAAGAAAAGGGTAACAAATCAGAATCCCAAGAGGAAAAGGGGTAAGTGATATGCGGCAAGCCTAAAGAAAGGGTAATGTGACTTCCTTGCACAACAAGGAAGGATTTCTTGCAGATTTGATGTGGCAACCTATTTTGACTGGGATTAACCTTCTAGAATCTTGTAATTAAGTGTCCTAATATCTTTAGGAAGCCTCTTTGTAACTGGAACTTAAGTGGAAAAGGATTAGGAAAGTTTAAGGAAAGTTTGGATAACATTTGATGCGTTACGAATGTGACACACAAATTAAACCCTATTTGTGACAATTGTAGTAATGATGTAAGTAGGGATCGTTCTAACCGGGGATTAACTAGGGGGCTAATCTAATATAAATTGACTTAAAAACACAAAAACTAAACTTAAAGACTCTAACTAGACTACTATGACTCAAAACAGATTTGAAACACTCAAAACTGCCTAAAACAATCAAATTGACTCAAACAGAAACTAAAACTTGATTTGGACGAATTTGAAAGTGCTTGTGACTCAAAATACTTAAAAACACAAAATAAGACATTATAATGACTAAGACTTAACAAAATATGGGGGGATTGTGTTTGGACGAAATTAAATTTAATGGACAGATTGTAAGACAATTTGTGATGAGCTAATGGATGATGGAATAGCTAAGGGGTTCTTCTCCACACATGAAATATATGCAACATAAATCAATTTCCAGTTATCAATTCAATAAGTTATGAACCTCGACATTCCAAGTTAATTAGGTCCGCTTAAATTAACCTTCAGATTTCCCTAGAATCATTCAATTGGATGAATATGCATCGCAACCAAATTATTCCTAACAAGTTCTCTATATGAACAGCATGATCAAGACACAAGTTAGAATCATTACGTTCTTTGGAAATCATAAGCATCGACAAGGCATTTGTAACTATGAAAAGCATGATACTCTTGCCAGGAATCTACTCAACACGATCGTGACTAGCGACCTTCACTACTTGCAAATATAAATTCAAAACGATTAGGTGAAATAAACTTATACCCTAGCACCAGATTCAAGCATGCAAATTAAGCGTGCACTCTCAATCAACATACAAGAATAAGTTCTAAATCAAATGGTTAAGCAAATTGTATTCACGACTTATGCAACGATAACTGGAAGTAATCAACTTATTTCACATATATAATCATGGTTTCGAATACACCCTTAGCCAAAACGAATTTAGCCAATCATACTCAAAGCAAAACAAAGATTACATGAATTAGACATTGAAATATAAGATAGAATACACCTAAAATTGTTCAACAACTCAGAATGAAGAGCCAAACAATTGAGTGAATCTGTCTCCTTTCCCTTGCTTGCAGCAGATTGGGTGGTGATGGTTTATGGGTTGTTTTGATGATGTAGAATGGATTTTGGGGTGTTTAGAGGCACGGCAAGGGATGTAGGTTGAGTGTGGATGAGTGTTTGATGGTTGGAAGGTGGTGGAGGACTCGGCAATGATGGTGGAAGAAGGTGGAATGGCTGGTTGTGTTTTTGGGTTGCAGAATGGTGTTTTGGGATGAATGGATGTGTGTGGGAGTGAATGGACGATTTTCTGTGGTGAATGATACTCTAGGGTTCGGCCAAGGGCTGATTATATGTGTTTTGGGAAGTTAATAACATACCTAATTAAGTTATGATTCAGATTTCCTAGACTAAATAGAAAAGGTAAGTGAATAAAGTCCAAAAAAAATCAGAAAAAGGGGATGCACGAATTTAAACAAATAAGGAATGTCCTTGCCTTGCAAGGAATCAGAAATTAAACCCCTTGCACAGCAATGTAAGGGAATTTAAGGTAAGAAACGAAATTGGTGCAAAAGAAGGAAGGAAAAGTCAATTCCTTGCAAGAAATCAGAAATTAGGACTTTAGGGAAAGTTTTAGAACTAGGAAAGTGAATTAAACTAGGAAATAAGAAATTGAAATCTGGAAACACAAGGGGAGGTGCGGCATAAAGTTTAGGGAAAGGTAAGGCACAAAACAAGAGGTGTTAGAATAAGGGAAAGGTCCTAACACATCTGGAAAATAGGGAAGTTTACACAAAGAAAGGGAAACAACCTTCCTTGCACGGCAAGGAAGGGAAAATTGCAAAGAACCTTTGTTTGTTGTCCAAGGGTGCTCGGGAGCCATCTTAAGTGCTAAAACTTAGAGCGTTCTTGATTTAGGAAAGGTCAACCAAAATAGGAAACTTTGGCTTAACTTTCCTACTTCCAATAGGAAACCTTGTGTGATTAGGAATCCTCGTCCAACTAGGAATCCTCATGTGAGTGGGAAACCTCCTTCAATTTGGAAACCTTCTCGTAATTGGAATCCTCGTCGTAGTAGGAATCCTTGCGACATCAACTCTTCAATTTCGTCCATTCCTTTTGCTCCAAGCATAAGCTATCCAATTTGTGCCCAAAAGTGCTCTAAAAGGCTTCAAAATGCATCCTTTCGCCAAATACGTCTCATGAACCTGAAAACATACAAAAGAAGCTTAAAGAAC
This sequence comes from Pyrus communis, assembly GCF_041283825.1. Classification (NCBI taxonomy): domain Eukaryota; kingdom Viridiplantae; phylum Streptophyta; class Magnoliopsida; order Rosales; family Rosaceae; genus Pyrus; species Pyrus communis. The sequence continues at coordinate 16,503,864 of NC_142570.1, read as the reverse complement.
TAAAATAACTAAGAACTAATAACATAAATGCACGAAAACAAGCAAACTAAGTCGCATAAATATGCTCTTATCAAATTCCCCCATACTTAGCTTTTGCTAGTCCTCGAGCAAAACGGAAAAACAAAACAAAACCTAAACCTTCTAACAATGGTCTCAGGGATTCTTAATGCACATGACATGTTCAAGATCATTACTCACATAGATTTTAGTCATCCTTACGCTTAGGCACAGACGTAATCATAATCACTACTTACTAGTTCTCATTTAATCAATTTAAAACAACATTTGAATGTAGTAACATGCCTTAGAGAATTCACTTAATTCCTTACAAGATACTCTCTTATTTTCACACAGAATTTCTGATTACACACCCTATACTAAGTATATGTGAGAAGATTGATGTAAATATGAAACTAAACACTCACATATGTTTATAACAAGGAAAGCACTTTTCTGGAATGTATATGAATATGATCTCATGAAAGGAATGCTACTAATTAGATGCGAGAACCAGGGACACCATATGCTTACATCAATTCTAAACTCCACATTATTGAAAACATAATGATCAAGATTGAAGCATAAGGGTTGTAACGGTTTAAGGGTGATTGGCTAACAATGAAAGGTAAGGATAACAAGCGTTCTTTAAGCAATAGCAAGCAAAGTAATGAAATTTGACACTTAGAATCACTTATGATTGCAGAAACTCACTTAGACACACAAGGGGAGTATTCACACAACTCTTAGGGCCATATTCAACGTTTTGTACCCTTTCTTCAACTACCACAAACATGTGAGCTTATTTTCACTTATTTCATACTATTTTTCTTTTCTTTTCACAACTTTTTCTTTTCTTTTTCTTTTTCCACGAATTTATTTTTTATTTTTATTTTCACTCATGCCTTATTTCTTTTCGTGGCATATCAACACACACACACAAATTCCCCCACACTTGTTGTTTTGCATAATCGAAAGGATTCCCTCTATGTCATGCTTAATATGCTTCAAGAACAAGGGTATGGGTGGTCCTACTCTAGGCTAGGTAGGGATGATATGGGTAAACAAAGAACAACAACTAACAATGGCTCAATGGGGGTTATGACCTACAATATATAGTGCATGGGTTAGCTGTTGGGTTGATGGCTTCACTACACACTTCATCTTGATATATATTATGCAATCAATATCATGCTTTGAATGGAATGGATGCAAGTTCTAGCATTTGGAACTAAGTGATGAAACGCCTTCTAATTAGCAACCAAGCAAGAATAATGAGATCATGCAACGAGTTTGAAAACAAGAATCACAGATTAATACTCTCCAAAGAATGTTTAAAGCTCAAGTCTCTCAGGGTTGTAATGTTATTCTAAGTTCCTTCCTTCAAGCATATTACAAAAATATTTTTTTTTTCTTTGGGATTAAACATGAATTCATAAACAACAACTATAACCAAGTATAAACCAAGAATATATCAAACTTCCATCCATGTTTATAACTCTCTTTCACAGCCATGCACATAAAAATCAAATCCTCATCATTGTGTTGGAAGGTATCCTAATACACAAACACACAAAAACAAACACAAAACTGACTCAAACTTACTCTTTTTAGTTGTTTCAAACTGTTTTTCGGATTTTTTCAAAGTAACACATAAAAAGACTTGAAAACATGTTAAAAACACTTAAAACAGTGGGAAACAAGTTTAGACATGTTAGGTGGTAATACCCTACGAATTTCATGCAAAAAATAGGTCAAAACAGAATGTTACCCCCCTACACTTAAACTAAACATTGTCCTCAATGTTTTAGACTAAACTAACAGCAAAAGAACACACAAATAAACACATCACACATAACATAAAGTAAGCAACAAAGAGTTTTAGGGACGCAAATCTGAGTTTGGAGCGATTCTTAAGTTCTTCCTTTGTTGATTGCATGGGTTGCCTCCCAAGTAGCGCTTTCTTTTACGTCTTGCAGCCGGACGATGCCACATTGATCAACCTTCATGGGAACCCACAGCATAGTGGGTGGTCTCCTCCACAACCTGCCCTTCAACATTTGCATAATATGGCTCAATGAATGGGAGGGGATAGTGATCCTCCCTGATGATGGTGTTTTGGTTCCGAAAGTCCATGTAAATGCTCCCACCACCTTGAAATCGGTTGGGCACTTGCACCAAAGAAGGTAACAACCTATTAGTTGAAATGGGAATTGAAATTGGGATTGAAGACTTACAAACATATTGTGGTGAGGGCTCAAAAACGCTAGCCCTATCAACAATGTCACTATGGCTACTTTCGGCCATATTGGGTGGTTGTAGGGCAATCACTCCAAGTTCCTCTCCAATGGTGGTTCTTGATAGGTGTGGATCCTTTTGGCCCTATATCCTTTTGCACATCAATGGCAAAACAAGAATGACGATCATTAGGATTCTTAATAGAGTCATAAACATTGAATTTAATTATATCACCACCAAACTCCATTGTTAGTGCTCCCTTGGCCACATCAATCTTTGTTTGGGCTGTTTTCATGAACGGTCTTCCAAGTAAGAGTGGCAAGGGTGGAGAATGAACCGAGTCTTCCATTTCAAGCACATAAAAATCCGCCGGGAATATCAAGTTATTCACCTGCACTAAAACATCTTCCAAAACTCCCTTTGGATATGCATTAGATCGATCGACCAATTGAATAATCACACCATCATTTTTCAATTCACCAAGGTTCATGGATGCATAAATTGAAGCTCCTAAGTCTAACATAGCATGTTCAAACTTAGTTTGGCCAATAATGCAAGGAATTGTAAAGCTACCTGGATCTTTGCACTTTGGAGGTAACTTTCGTTGCAAAACCGCGGATACATTTTCATTTACTTTCACAACTTCATTGTTTGAAATTCTTTTCCTAGTTGTGCATAACTCTTTTAAAAACTTTGCATACCTGGGCACTTGCTTAATAGCATCAAGTAAAGGAATGTTTACTTGGACTTTTCGAAAGGTATCCAAAATGTCCTTTTCGCTTTTTTCCTTCTTCGATTGTGAAAATCTGCGAGGGAAAAGAAAATTGGGCAGATTAGTGTTCGAAATCACAACATTTGGGACAACCTTACCTGAGGTGGACGGATGGGAGTGCTTAGATGGCTGCGGCATGGGTGGTGCTACCCTTGCTGTGGGGTAGGATTGCTTCTCTTCTTCAATTTGTATCTTCTCATCTTCCTTGTTTAGGGCAGGTTCATGTGCGTTGCTTCCCACTTCTTTTCCACTTCTTAGTGTGATAGCTTTTACAGATTCGAAACCACCATTGGGATTGACCACCGTAGTGCTTGGTAACTTACCATTTTCACGAAATTGTCCCAAAAATTCTGCCATTTGGCCCATTTGCTTCTTTAGCTCATTAACCTCATTTGCTTGGTTCTACATTCCCTGTGCCATTGTGGTTAATAACTGATATGTTTTTTCATCATTCATAGACGTACCTGAGTTGGTTTGGGATGATTGTGCTTGAGGAGGTGGTTGTGGTGCCATTGGCCTTGGAAAGAAACCCGGGGGTTGTCGAAATCCACTTTGTTGGGCATGTTGTGGTGCATCCCTCCATCTGAAATTGGGGTGGTCACGCCATCCCTGATTGTATGTATTAGAGAAAGGATCACCCCTTGGTTGGTTTTGATTCCCATAACCCACGGCATTGGCAGATTCCCACCATCCATTCTCAATTAATTGAGGGCATTGATTAGATTGGTGTCCTTTGATGCGAGAATTATACGCGCATAAATTAAACCCTCTTTTTGTCAATTGTAGTATAAGTATAAGTAGGGATCGTTCTGGACCGGGGATTAGGAGGGATTGTTAATCACTTGGATTTGACTCAAAAACGTAAAAACAAAGTTAAAAACGTTCACAAAGACTCAAGGGACTCAAAACAAGTTCAAAAGACTCAAAACTGCCTAAAAACACTAACTAGGCAGTTTCTGACCTTAAACCCAATGTTGGACGAATTTAAGATTATGGTTTGATTCAAACGTAAAAACACAATATAAAAAACTATACTAGACTCAAAGAATGCAAAACTAAACTTTAAAACACTAAAACAAACCAAAAGACTCAAACATCACCCAAAACACTCAAAACTGCCTTAAAATCACTTTCTGGGCAGTTTTGAGCACTTTGGTGAATTTGGACGAATTTGTGTAACAAAATGAATCAAAACTCTTATAAACACAAACTAAGACACTTTCTAACTAAATTAGACAATAAAGTAAAGGGGGATTTAGGTTTTAACGAAATTAAATAAAATGCACAGATTTAAATTAAAACAGATAGTAAAGATGAATGTGATGAAATTGAATGGATGGGAACCTAGCTAAGGGGTTCATCTCCACACATGTTACACTTGCATAATAAAATGATTTCCAATTGCATTTCAATAAACCATAAATGCTCAACACCCCAAGTTAACCGTGATGCACTAATTAACCTTCAAATCTTCCTAACGTTATTGAATTGGATGGGTTAGCGCATACACAATACAAGTCCTCAACATGAATGCATAGAAGAGATACAAGCAAGAATCATTACGCTCTATGAAAATTATAAGTGTTGACGAGGCATTCGTTACTATGGATTGCATGAAACTTATGCCAAGAATTCGTTTAACGCGATTGTTTATAAGCAACCTCCACTACTTGTGAATATAAGTTCGTAACTATTAGGTGAAACTCACTTATATTCTAGCGTCATATTCATGCATGAAAATTAAGCGTGCACTCTCAATAAACATACATAAATAAGTTATCAATCAAACGGTTAAACAAATTGAATCCACAACTTATGAAACGCAATTAGAAGTAATCAAATTAAAATGCAAGCATAAACATATATTTTGAATCACCCCCTAGCTAAAGGGGATTTTAGTTCCTCATGGTACAAAACAAAGAGAAATCAAAGAAACACCTAAACATTCCAACAACTCAAACTTGAATTGTATGAACGTTTAGGCACTCTTCTCTTCCTTTCCTCATTCGTACAAAACAAAGAGTATTGAAATTAAACATTGAAATCAAAGAAACACCTAAACATTCCAACAACTCAAACTTGAATTGTATGAACGTTGCACTCTTCTCTTCCTCTTCGTTGTAGCAAAAGGTCTAAGGATAGTTTGATGGTGTGAATGGTTTGGGGAGTGGTGGAGGAATGGAAGAGGAGTGGTGGAAATGGAAGGATGGTGTTTGGATTGTAAGGGAGAGCACGGCACAAGGGAGTTTGATGATCTACATTTCTGCAAAATGGATGAATTTGTGACTGAAATGTGTATGAATGAGAATGAATGAATGTTGTGTGAAGTGTGTATGGTTTTTATAGGGAGATGAATGGATGGGAGAGGGAACATGACAGCTAGGTTAAGTGAATGCATGTGCAAAACAGCTAGGATGGCTGAAATTGTAAGGGGAATGCATGTGCAATGTTGGAAATCTGATGGGAGAAAGGTGGATGCATGTGTTGGCTGATTTAAAGAATGTGAGGGAATGATGAAAGGGGAAACTTGACAGCTAGGATGAATGCATGTGGAGTGCATGTGCAATGTTTTAAAGGATGGAATGCATGTGAATATGCTAGAAATCTGATGGAAATGAATGATTAAATGTGAATGGCTGATTAGAATCTAGGGTGCATGTGGGTTAGAAATGCATGTGGGTGAATGTTTGAATGATTAAAGGGGAAACATGACAGCTAGGTTGGTTGGTGGCTGCCATGGAGGTGTGGAATGATGGAATTGCACAAGGGGAATGCATGTGCACGGTTTTGGTGTGGAGAAATGATTATGGATGCATGTGTTGAATGATTTCTTGGTGAGGGATGTGGAGTGGCTGGAATGATGAAAGAATAAAGGGTGCATGTGGGTTAATTAATTAAAGGGAGTGCATGTGCAATGTTGTTGTTGGTGCAATGATGGAGGAACAAGTGCATGTGGCTGAAATGTGGAAGGTGTGTGGCTACTTCAAGTAGGAATCCTTGTGACATCAACTCTTCAATTTCGTCCATTCCTTTTGCTCTAAGTATAAGTTATCCCTTCCAAGTCCAATTTTGCTCCAAAATGCTCCAAAATGCATCTTTTTGCTTCCTTAGCCACATGAACCTAAAAACACAAGAAAATGGCTTAAACGCCAAAAACAACTATGAATTAACAATATAAATGCACGAAAACAAGCTAAATAAGTCGCCTAAATATGCTCCTATCAAATTCCCCCACACTTAGCTTTTGCTAGTCCTCGAGCAAAACAAAACAAAAGAAACCAAAAATAAAACGACACTGAATAAGAAAAACTCAACCTAAACCTTCCAACAATCGTTTCAGGGACTTCCAATGCACATGACAAGTTAAAAATCATTAGTCCCATAGATTTTTTTTTGTCATCTTCACACTTTAAGTACATTCTTTATCATAGTCACCACATACTAGTTCACAATTAAGCATTTAAAACCATGATTTGAATGTAGTAACATGCCTTAGAGAATTTGCTCAAATCCTTACAAGATATGCACTCGTTTTTCACACAGATTTTCTGACTACACACCCTACACTAGTTATATGTGAGAGATTGATGTAAACATGAAAGACTAGCATCTCACATATGTTATATCAAAGAAAGCATTTTCTGGAATTATTAACATGTATATATATGATCTCATGAATGGAATGCTACTACTTAGAACGAGAACCAGTGATTCCATAAGCTCATATCAATTCCAAACTCCACATTATTGAACACATAACGATCAAGATAGAAGTCAAAGGTTGTAACGGGGCTTGGGGAGTTGGCTAACAATGAAAGGAAAGGGAAAACAAACGTTCTTTAAGCAATAGTGAGCAAAGTATTCAATTAGGCACTTAGAATTCCCTTTAGAACGCAGAAGTCAACTTTGAACACCCAAGGGGAAGTCACACAAAACTTAGGGCCATATTCAAACTTTTTGGGCCCTTTCTTCAACAATCACACTTGTGAGTCCATTCTCACTTATTTTCACTCTTTCTCTTTATTTTCTTCTTCTTTTTCTCACATTTTTTTTTTCTTTTTCCCGTGCCTCTTTTAAGACTTAGGCACATACATACACACAAAAATCCCTTCCCCCACACTTATTTTCTGCAACATATTAATCACAAGGAATTCATTTAAGTCATGCTCACTATACTTCAAGAACAAGGGTATAGGAAAGTCTTACTCTAGGCTAGGTAAGGGGTGATGTGGTTAGCAAAGAAAATAGGCTAAACGAGGCTCAACGGGATTAAAACTAATATATACGAAATATGGGAAGTAAGGCTATTTGGCTATGGTGGCAACAACAAAACTTCATCTTGATATATATTATGCAATTCAATGTCATGCTTTGAATGAAACGGATATAAGTTCTAGCATTTAGTTCTATCATGATACAATTGCATTCTAAGTAGCAACCAAGCAAGGAATAATGAGATCATGCAACAACTTTAGAAAACAAAGAATCACAGAAAATAACTCTCCAAAGAAAGTAATGGCTCGAGTCTCACAGGGATGTAGCGTTATTATGAGTTTCTTCCTTCAAGCATGTTACAAAAACGAATTTTTCTTTTATGATTGCATGTGAAGTCATATATTATAACCATAACCAAGCATATACCAAGAGTAAATCAAACTTTTCTCCATGTTTATAACTTTTTTTAACAGTCATGTAATTACAAACCAAATCCTTATCATTGTGTTGGAAGGTACCCTAAGACACAAACACACAAAAACGACTCAAAACACTCTTTTTAGGCTTTTCAAAACATGTTTTTCAAATTTTTATGTGATTTTCGGAGTTATAAAACAAAACACACTAAAAACACTCTAAAACAACTTAAAAACACCTTAAAACAGCAAGGAACAACATTTGAAGTTATGGGTGATAAAATCCCACGAATTTGCATTAACAACATTAGTTACCCCCCCACACTTAAATCAAACATTGTCCTCAATGTTTTAAGCTTAAAATCACACCAAACAAAAGTAAACATAAAAACATCAACTAAACATACTAAACATGGCAGAATGTAAATAACAAAGAGAAGAGTTTAGAGACGCAAATCTGGTTGTGGAATGTAAATTCCATCTTCTCCTTGTTGATTGCATTGAGGCTTGATGTTGTTGATTCCACAGGGGTTCCTCCCATCGTTGATTTTCCTTTGTGCTACTCTTGAAATGGGCAGCAGGATTCTTTTGGTCTCCCCCGAAGGTCTGAGCTTACTCCTTTGGTCTGTTTCTTTGTTCAATCTTTCCAATTCGTATTGAAAAGGGTTGGAGGATAACTCAGCCTATGTTTGTCTCCACATGCTTCAATGTATCATTTTCCTTTGCCTTGCTTGCTCCCCTTGCAGAAGTGGTCCCTTCTCTGGAAGTGTGTCAACCGTTGAAGATGACTACTCGAGAGCAACGCTAGGTAAGCAATCAGGAATGGATTCCAGGCAGTCGGTTCCAGAACAGAAGACTGACTCCAAGTGCCTCTGATTGCTTTCGTTTACTTTGCCATGCGAGTAATAACAAGGACAAAGGAAAGGACAGGGAAAGAGCATGATATGAGATACTTTTGCTTTAGACCTTGATGATATGAGATACCTTTGCTTTTGAAGAAACGGCGAATGAAGCAGCACATGTATTTGTTGTGGTTGTCTCCACATGCTTCGATCGACCGTTTGCTTCTGCCTTATTTGTACTCCAGGTTTCTGGTATCTTCTTTGGGGGAGAAAAAATTGAGTATTTCAAAAGGCGTTGCTGGGAGAGCGCCCTCAGAGGTGCGGAAGAGTTGGACATTTTCTTCAGGTTTGCCTTGCCATAAAAGATGAAGGTCGACATATATAGAGATAATATCAAGTGGTGGTACTGTTCTTTTACCCTTGTCGACAAACGTCTCTTCAATTTCTGAGCAAACGGCTCTTCGATCTCTGAACGGACGCCCCTTCGATTTCTGCACAGGCGCCCCTTCGCTTTCTGAACGACACGTGGTAGTGCGGATGCGGCTCTGTCAGAGCTCTTTTGACAAAGTCGCACGCGTTTTCTGAAAAGCAGAGAAAGCATCGCCGAAATTTACGCTTGTCGGCAAAAGTGTAGCAACGATGATGACCTCCACGTTAACTTTTGACAAAGTTGAACGCGTTTTCTGAAAAGCAGAGAAAGCGTCGCCGAACTTCCGCCGGAAATTCCGGCGTTTTGAATCGGTGGACGCGTCGCCTTGGCTTCTTATAGAGGTATCGATCATCGCCAACAAACACACTCTGAAGATTTCCCATTCTTGAACATCGTCTCCGGCCCTTTGAAATTTTAACTCCATCCATCCCTTCTCTTTTGAACACTTTTGAAAAAAATGGCAAACCCATCGAACCTTAGCTTAGAATTGAGTCTCAACAGTGATACGGGCGCGCCGCGTCAAGGTAACGTATGGCGCCCTTCTTTCTTATCTTCTAACGGTCCTCTTACACGTGAAGACTCTGTGATGCAGGACGCCACAACAACTACAATAGTAGCTAGGAACCTCCTTACTCCAAAAGATAGTAGGCTGCTGTCAGGACGGTCCGATGAGTTGGCCGTTCAAGAGTCCCTCGCACTTAGTGTTCAGTGTGCGAGTTCTGTGTCCAACATGGGCCAACGCCTGCTTGCCCGCTCCCGTCAGGTGGAATCATTGATGGCGGAGGTGGAAAGTCTTAAGCAAGAGATCAAACTGCTTAAGTACGAGAATAGAAGTTTGCATGTGCTTGCAAATAACTATTCATCGGGCATGAAGAGGAAGCTTGATGAGCTGCAAGAATCCAATGGTCGAATGCAAAGTGACCGTCAAAGGCTTGCAGCTTTCTTCCAGAGGCACATTTTTCCTGGGTCATCCAGCGCTTGGCCAAGTATTGAGGCCTGGAATGCTCTAGCTCCGATGCCTTCCGCTCCGATGGCTTCCGCTCCGATGCCTCCCGCTTCTATGCCTCCTGCTTCTATGCCTTCCGCTCCTATGCCTTCCGCTCCGATGCCTTCCGCTCCGACGCCTCGTAGTGGGGCTTCACGTAAACAACCATTGTGAAGCTCCATCTTTCTCCATGTTTAGTATCATTTTTTTTTTTTTTTTTTTTTTTTTTTTTTTTTTTTTTTTTTTTTTTACTGAACATGCTTTGTTTTATTCAGTGCATTGGGTTGCCTCCCAAGTAGCGCTTTCTTTTACGTCTTGCAGCCGGACAAAGAACCCAATCACTCCAGGATATGTTCACGAATCGGATGAGAACTCCGAGTCATAAACTAGTACCTAGAAAAAGAAACAAAACAAGATTAAGAATCTGGAATAAAATAAAAACAAACGAAAATAAAACAATCCAAGGAATTAGCAAATTTACTAATCCCCGGCAACGGCGCCAAAATTTGATGCGAGAATTATACGCGCATAAATTAAACCCTATTTTTGTCAATTGTAGTATAAGTATAAGTAGGGATCGTTCTGGACCGGGGATTAGGAGGGATTGTTAATCACTTGGATTTGACTCAAAAACATAAAAACAAAGTTAAAAACGTTCACAAAGACTCAAGGGACTCAAAACAAGTTCAAAAGACTCAAAACTGCCTAAAAACACTAACTAGGCAATTTCTGACCTTAAACCCAATGTTGGACGAATTTAAGATTATGGTTTGATTCAAACGTAAAAACACAATATAAAACACTATACTAGACTCAAAGAATGCAAAACTAAACTTTAAAACACTAAAACAAACCAAAAGACTCAAACATCACCCAAAACACTCAAAACTGCCTTAAAATCACTTTCTGGGCAGTTTTGAGCACTTTGGTGAATTTGGACGAATTTGTGTAACAAAATGAATCAAAACTCTTATAAACACAAACTAAGACACTTTCTAACTAAATTAGACAATAAAGTAAAGGGGGATTTAGGTTTTAACGAAATTAAATAAAATGCACAGATTTAAATTAAAACAGATAGTAAAGATGAATGTGATGAAATTGAATGGATGGGAACCTAGCTAAGGGGTTCATCTCCACACATGTTACACTTGCATAATAAAATGATTTCCAATTGCATTTCAATAAACCATAAATGCTCAACACCCCAAGTTAACCGTGATGCACTAATTAACCTTCAAATCTTCCTAACGTTATTGAATTGGATGGGTTAGCGCATACACAATTCAAAACATTCCCCACAAGTCCTCAACATGAATGCATAGAAGAGATACAAGCAAGAATCATTACGCTCTATGAAAATTATAAGTGTTGACGAGGCATTCGTTACTATGGATTGCATGAAACTTATGCCAAGAATTCGTTTAACGCGATTGTTTATAAGCAACCTCCACTACTTGTGAATATAAGTTCGTAACTATTAGGTGAAACTCACTTATATTCTAGCGTCATATTCATGCATGAAAATTAAGCGTGCACTCTCAATAAACATACATAAATAAGTTATCAATCAAACGGTTAAACAAATTGAATCCACAACTTATGAAACGCAATTAGAAGTAATCAAATTAAAATGCAAGCATAAACATATATTTTGAATCACCCCCTAGCTAAAGGGGATTTTAGTTCCTCATGGTACAAAACAAAGAGAAATCAAAGAAACACCTAAACATTCCAACAACTCAAACTTGAATTGTATGAACGTTTAGGCACTCTTCTCTTCCTTTCCTCATTCGTACAAAACAAAGAGTATTAAAATTAAACATTGAAATCAAAGAAACACCTAAACATTCCAACAACTCAAACTTGAATTGTATGAACGTTTAGGCACTCTTCTCTTCCTCTTCGTTGTAGCACAAGGTCTAAGGATAGTTTGATGGTGTGAATGGTTTGGGGAGTGGTGGAGGAATGGAAGAGGAGTGGTGGAAATGGAAGGATGGTGTTTGGATTGTAAGGGAGAGCACGGCACAAGGGAGTTTGATGGTCTACATTTCTGCAAAATGGATGAATTTGTGACTGAAATGTGTATGAATGAGAATGAATGAATGTTGTGTGAAGTGTGTATGGTTTTTATAGGGAGATGAATGGATGGGAGAGGGAACATGACAGCTAGGTTAAGTGAATGCATGTGCAAAACAGCTAGGATGGCTGAAATTGTAAGGGGAATGCATGTGCAATGTTGGAAATCTGATGGGAGAAAGGTGGATGCATGTGTTGGCTGATTTAAAGAATGTGAGGGAATGATGAAAGGGGAAACATGACAGCTAGGATGAATGCATGTGGAGTGCATGTGCAATGTTTTAAAGGATGGAATGCATGTGAATATGCTAGAAATCTGATGGGAATGAATGATTAAATGTGAATGGCTGATTAGAATCTAGGGTGCATGTGGGTTAGAAATGCATGTGGGTGAATGTTTGAATGATTAAAGGGGAAACATGACAGCTAGGTTGGTTGGTGGCTGCCATGGAGGTGTGGAATGATGGAATTGCACAAGGGGAATGCATGTGCACGGTTTTGGTGTGGAGAAATGATTATGGATGCATGTGTTGAATGATTTCTTGGTGAGGGATGTGGAGTGGCTGGAATGATGAAAGAATAAAGGGTGCATGTGGGTTAATTAATTAAAGGGAGTGCATGTGCAATGTTGTTGTTGGTGCAATGATGGAGGAACAAGTGCATGTGGCTGAAATGTGGAAGGTGTGTGGCTACTTCAAGTAGGAATCCTTGTGACATCAACTCTTCAATTTCGTCCATTCCTTTTGCTCTAAGTATAAGTTATCCCTTCCAAGTCCAATTTTGCTCCAAAATGCTCCAAAATGCATCTTTTTACTTCCTTAGCCACATGAACCTAAAAACACACGAAAATGACTTAAACGCCAAAAACAACTATGAATTAACAATATAAATGCACGAAAACAAGCTAAATAAGTCGCCTAAATATGCTCCTATCATCCTTGAATGGAGCATACACCACAGATTGTAGTTCCTTGCGTTTTGGGGCCTTCAACAAACTGCGATAACATAGACGTAAGGTTAGCCATTTGGGATTGTAACTCAGAAATAGAACTTACCTCATTTACATGATGTGGCCATGGGGTGTCTCTCTGCCCAACACCTTCATATTGTTGTGCGTTGAGTGCTTGATTAGCAATGAGAGTTTTGGCATCCATGGGTGACTAGCGACCTTCACTACTTGCGAATATAAATTCATAACGATTAGGTGAAACAAACTTATACCCTAGTACCAGATTCAAGCATGCAAATTAAGCGTGCACTCTCAATCAACATACAAGAATAAGTTCTAAATCAAACGGTTAAGCAAATTGTATTCACGACTTATGCAATGATAACTGGAAATAATCAACTTATTTCACATATATAATTATGGTTTCGAATACACCTTTAGCCAAAACGAATTTAGCCAATCATACTCAAAGCAAAACAAAGATTACATGAATTAGACATTGAAATATAAGATAGAATACACCTAAAATTGTTCAACAACTCAGAATGAAGAGCCAAACAATTGAGTGAATTTGTCTCCTTTCCCTTGCTTGCAGCAGATTGGGTGGTGATGGTTTTTGGGTTGTTTTGATGATGTAGGTGAAGGGAAATCTATGAGATTCATGTGGGATTTCTAGTGACTAGCATGCATATACAATTCAAAATTTATATACGAAAGCAACGGAAGCATGTCATACATTTTATCAAAGCTATAGTCATGCAAATCCCCTTCAAGATGCATAGGTTTATATAAGATGCATCAAAACAAAATTTATAAGAAGAACAAACTAGAGGTTTAGTTTTATACCTCTTGATCTAGATCTTAGACCAAGGATGGACCACCTTCAAGATCTTTGCTCTTCAAACTCCTTGAGCCTAGCCTCCCTCCTTGCTTCCTCCACTTTGTAAAGTAAGTGCTCCTAGGTTCTCTTCAAGTTTCCAAAGATATGAAAACCTCTAAAGATCCTCACCCACTTTGTAATGAGAAAGATGAAGGAATAACCAAAAGGGTGTATAGATGATTAGTTAAATCACCCCCTTGGTGGCCGGCCCTTTGTGTTCAAGAGAGAGAGCTTTTCTTTTCTCTTTTGTTGTTTTTAGAACACATAAAACCCTTATTAACTTTGTATCATAAAGTTCCTTTTATAGACAAAAGAAACAAGTCAACATTTTAACCTATCTCTCCCTTGGTGGCCGGCCATATGTGTTTGGTTTGGGCTTTGGGCTTTTAATTATTTCAAGTCATCCAATGCTTGAATAAAAGCCCAATGGGTTTTGGCCCAATGGGCCTAATTAAACCCGAACGTTTCTTTAAGCCCAAAACGATCTTTATCGCTTTTATGATTTCTTTAGACTTTCTAAATTAATCAAAACACTTAATTAATCCAATTAATTATTTCCTTCATCCATTAGTTACTCACTACAAGAGTGTATTGGTGAACAATCTTTTAGGTTCTAATTAGCAAGGCAGTGAGGTGATTGGCATCAATCCAATTGATTATCCAATCACTTAGTGAATTAAAACTTACTTTTAATTCACCTTCCTTTTGATGACTACATTTAATCATCTAGAAGAACTTACAAGCCATGAGTGACATCTAACCATATATCATGGCTACCCAAGCTAATGTAGAAGTTATTCGGAGAACCTATTCAGTTGGAATTACAATGTAATTCGATCCTTCTCTAAAACAATACTCTCAATCACATTATTAGGGTATGGATTTATAATGTCAAACCCCTAATGTGATTATTCCTTCTTATATGATTCATTTGAGACGTATAGGAACGCTTTCCTTTATTACGCTCGATACTTCGGCCGAAGATTCCCGAATCATATCTTAGAGTATTCATCCTCTCTTATCGAGGATTAGAGATTCCTTGTTGCGCATTCACTTGCCTTCATGGCTAAGTGGCTTAACCCCAACGATGCCTTGGACACTCGCGAACGGAATGACTTTAACATAATCAAAGATTAAGTACTTAACCACAAGACAACGACGATGCCTCAGGTCAAAGGATTACTTACATTATTCCAACCATTAGAGTTACTTGCTTGACATGTGAGTAGACCTCCATGCAAGTACTCTCGTTCGATTGTGTTCAGTGAACTCATTCCCTTAATGAGCACCTACATACTTGTCTTAGTGTCGCTACACGAATGGGATGAGACTTTCCATCCTTCCAATTGAAGCGGACATAGTATGTACCGGTCTATGGATTGTCAGTATCCCTCTGACAATCCTATGACCAGGAACCTTTTTGGACATGATGGTTATGAGAAGAAGGTCTCTGTAATCTAACATCATTAGGTTACTTCTTCCATCGATCCATTGTCCATGGATTCACTATTTAGGACATATTTTGTTCATTGAGATAGTCCTAATTAGTATCTTTGCCTTCCGATGTATAAGAGTCATATATACATCAATTCATTGTCCTGAAAGGTTTCTTCCAAAGATTGACTTTCAGGGCATAATTCCAACAGTAGGTTGAGTGTGGATGAGTGTTTGATGGTTGGAAGGTGGTGGAGGACTCGGCAATGATGGTGGAAGAAGGTGGAATGGATGGTTGTGTTTCTGGGTTGCAGAATGGTGTTTTGGGATAAATGGATGTGTGTGGGAGTGAATGAACGATTTTCTGTGGTGAATGATACTCTAGGGTTCGGCCAAGGGCTGATTATATATTTTTTGGGAAGTTAATAACATACCTAATTAAGTTATGATTCAGATTTCCTAGTCTAAATAGAAAAGGTAAGTGAATAAAGTCCCAAAAAAATCAGAAAAAGGGGATGCACGAATTTAAACAAATAAGGAATGTCCTTGCCTTGCAAGGAATCAGAAATTAAACCCCTTGCACAGCAAGGAAAGGGAATTTAAGGTAAGAAATGAAATTGGTGCCAAAGAAAGAAGGAAAAGTCAATTCCTTGTAAGAAATCAGAAATTAGGACTTTAGGGAAAGTTTTAGAACTAGGAAAGTGAATTAAACTAGGAAATAAGAAATTGAAATCTGGAAACACAAGGGGAGGTGCGGCATAAAGTTTAGGGAAAGGTAACGCACAAAACAAGAGGTGTTAGAATAAGGGAAAGGTCCTAACACATCTGGAAAATAGGGAAGTTTACACAAAGAAAGGGAAACAACCTTCCTTGCACGGCAAGGAAGGGAAAGTTGCAAAGAACCTTTGTTTGTTGTCCAAGGGTACTCGGGAGCCATCTTAAGTGCTAAAACTTAGAGCGTTCTTGATTTAGGAAAGGTCAACCAAAATAGGAAACTTTGGCTTAACTTTCCTACTTCCAATAGGAAACCTTGTGTGATTAGGAATCCTCGTCCAACTAGGAATCCTCATGTGAGTGGGAAACCTCCTTCAATTTGGAAACCTTCTCGTAATTGGAATCCTCGTTGTAGTAGGAATCCTTGCGACATCAACTCTTCAATTTCGTCCATTCCTTTTGCTCCAAGCATAAGCTATCCAATTTGTGCCCAAAAGTGCTCTAAAAGGCTTCAAAATGCATATTTTCGCCAAATACGTCTCATGAACCTGAAAACACACAAAAGAAGCTTAAAGAACTAAAATAACAAAGAACTAATAACATAAATGCACGAAAACAAGCAAACTAAGTCGCATAAATATGCTCCTATCAACATTCCTTCTTTCTTGCTGAGCCTTCTTGTTTTCCTTTTCTTCAATTTATTTACTTCATCTCTTTAGCACATTCCCAGCCTCTTTTGGTCTTCAATTTCGTCCATCCACCTTGCTCCATGCATGTGCTATTCATTCCAAGCCCAAACTGCTCTGAAATGCTCCAAAATGCATTTTCTTGCCTCTTTAGCCCTTTGGTCCTACAAACACTCGAAAATAGCTTAAAACACTATAATAACTAGAAACTAACTACATAAATGCCAAGAAACAAGCTAACTAAGTTGCATAAATATGCTCCTATCAGTAGTAGAAGAAGCGAGGCAGTCATTAACGTATTTTAGAGTGGTGTCTAGGATCGACTATAAGCTTTCCATGCTCCAAGTAGTCGATCAGCGGCTGTCTCCACTCATCAATGTCGACTGGAAGTACTGAGATGACATTTGTGTCATTTAGTAGCATTTCAGTGACAAGTGTGACCATCCATCTTTGGCAAACTAGCATGTCTACAGCTTCATCTTCTTCTAGCGCCATACTTAAGGCTAAGTTAGCAAGAACATCCGCTATTTGTTTTTCTTTTCTTGGCACATGTTCTAGCGTCGCGACTTCAAACTTTTGTAGCAGTTGAGTTGCTAGCTGGAAGTATGGGTTGAGATCATCTTTCCTCACTTCATATTGATGCGAGAATTATACGCACACAAATTAAACCCTCTTTTCGTCAAATTGTAGTATATGTATAAGTAGGGATCGTTCTGGACCGGGGATTAGGAGGGATTGTTAATCACTTGGATTTGACTCAAAAACGTAAAAACACAAAATAAATGCATTTCTAACTAATCTAACACTTTAAAATAAATGGGGGATTGGTTTTGGATGAATTTAAAATTAAAACAGAAACTTGGAATTAAAACAGATTCTAAAAACGAAATTAATGAAATAGAATGATGAAAAACTAGTTAGAGGGTTCCTTATCCACACATGAACATAAGCATATAATTTGACTCCCAGTTATGACTTCAACAAACGATGAATGACAATGCTCCAAGTTAATTAGGTCCGCTTAAATTAACCTTCAGATTTCCCTAGATTCATTGGATTGAATGGGATACGCATTACAACCAAATTATTCCTAATCAAAGTCTCTCACATGGAATACGCATGATAGAGACATTCAACAAAGATCATTAAGTTCAACGGAAATCATAAACATCGACTAGGCATTCATAACTATGGGATACGCATGTTAATCCAGCCTAGGGTTTACTAAACACAATCGTGACTAGCGATTTTTACTACTCGTGAATATAAGTTCATAACGATTAGGTGAAATTCCCTTATATCCTAGCATCAAGTTTAGACATGCAAATTAAGTGTCGACCCTCAACCCACATACATAAACAAGTTCTTAATCAAAACAGAAAAGTAACCCACATCTAAAGTTCATGAATTCATAACTGGAGTAAATCAAATCATAACCAACATATGTCCATGGCTTCAAATTCGCCTCTAACTACAAAGAAATTAGTTTCACATGTTTAACATAATTGAATAACAAGTTAAATTAAACATGAAAACAGAAACAAGAAAAGAAAGAACAAATGGATGGAAAGTTAGCTACGGGGTTCATCTCCACATATGTTATACTTGCATAATAAAACGATTTCCAATTGCATTTCAACAAATCATTAATTCTCAACGCCCCGGGTCAATTAGGTCCGCTTAAATTAACCGTCAAGTTTTCCTTAAGTTAATGAATTGGGTGGGTTAGCGCCACGCAATTCACAACATTCTCCAAAAGTCCTTTACGTGAAAAGCACAATAAAGATACAATCAAAGATCATTAAGCATCATGAAAACTTTAAGTGTTGACGAGGCATTCGTTACTATGGAATACGCATGAAACTTATGCCAAGAATTTATTTAACGCGATTGTTTATAAGCAACCTCCACTACTTGTGAATATAAGTTCGTAACTATTAGGTGAAACTCACTTATATTCTAGCGTCATATTGATGCATGAAAATTAAGCGCGCATTCTTAATAAACATTCATAAATAAGTTATCAATCAAACGGTTAAACATATTGAACCACAACTTATGAAACGCAATTAGAATTAATCAAATCAAAATGCAAGCATAAACATATATTTCGAATCACCCCCTAGCTAAAGGGGGTTTAGTTTATTATAACTTTGAAATCAAAGAAATACCTAAACATTCCAACAACTCAAACTTGAATTGTATGAACGTTTAGGCACTCTTCTCTTCCATTCCTCATACGTACAAACAAAGAGAATTGAATTTAAACATTGAAATCAAAGAAACACCTAAACATTCCAACAACTCAAACTTGAATTGTATGAACGTTTAGGCACTCTTCTCTTCCTCGTTGTTGTAGCACAAGGTCTAAGGATAGTTTGATGGTGTGAATGGTTTGGGGAGTGGTGTTTGGATTAATAGGGAAATGGAAAAATGGTGATTGGATTACAAGGGAACTCACGGCAAAGAGAAGGAATGGAAGTGTTTGTGGTGTGTTGTGTATGAAATGAGATGTGAATTGAATGAATGCAAGGGTATTTATAGGAGTAGTGGAGGGAACATATGGCTATGTCATTTGTAGGTGAAGTAGGTGGATGTTGTAGGTGAAGTAGGTGGATGTTGTAGGTGAGTAGGTGGATGTTGTAGGTGAAGTAGGTGGATGTTGTAGGTGAAGTAGGTGGATATCGTAGGTGAGTAGGTGGATGTTGTAGGTGAAGTAGGTGGATGTTGTAGGTGAGTAGGTGGATGTTGTAGGTGAAGTAGGTGGATGTTGTAGGTGATTATGAGTGATAAGTGATAAGTGTATGATATGTTAAGTGATAAGTGAATGATTATGATAAGTGATAAATGAATGTATGATATGATAAGTGGTGAATGATATGTGGTGAATGATAAGTGGTAGTGTTTAAGTATTTAAAATAGGGAACAAAGCCCTTCCTTGCATGGCAAGGAAGGGAGACACAAGGAAACACACGACAATGTCCTAAGGTTGCTAGGAATGTTGTTTTTGTGTTCTAAAATGCGTAGGAGTTTTCAATGATGCTCAAACATGAGGTCTTTTTAGGATTTAACTTTCCTACTTCAAGTCTTCAATTTCGTCCAAACTTTGGCTCCATGGATTAGCTATCCAATCCATGCCCAAAAATGCTCCAAATAGCCTCAAAATGCACTTTCTTGCTCCCTAAGCCCTTAGAACCTGAAAACACACAAAAGAAGCATAAAGAACTAAAATAACTAAAGAAACATAACGTAAATGTACGAGAACAAGCCATTTAAGTCGCATGAATATGCTCCTATCAAATACCCCCACACTTATCTTTTGCTAGTCCTCGAGCAAAACAAAAAAACAAAACAAAAAGAACAAAACACAACCTACACCTTCCAACAATCGTATCAGGGACTTCCAATGCACATGACAAGTTAAAAATCATTATTCTCACAGATTTGAGCCATCTTTACACTTAAGTACATTCTTACTCATAGTCACCACATACTAGTTCACAATTAAGCATTTAAAACCATGTTTTGAATGTAGTAACATGCCTTAGAGAATTCCCTCAATTTCTTACTAGATGTACTCTCGTTTTTCACACAGATTTTCTGACTACACACCCTACACTAGGTATATGTGAGAAGATTGATGTAAACATGTAGACGAACACTCACATATGTTATAACAAGGAAAGCATTTTCTGGAATTATTAACATGTATATGATCTCATGAATGGAATGCTACTACTTAGAATGATAACCAGTGATTCCATAAGCTCATATCAATTCCAAACTCCACATATTGAATACATAACATC
Organism: Pyrus communis; assembly: GCF_041283825.1. Taxonomy (NCBI): domain Eukaryota; kingdom Viridiplantae; phylum Streptophyta; class Magnoliopsida; order Rosales; family Rosaceae; genus Pyrus; species Pyrus communis. The sequence continues at coordinate 16,483,418 of NC_142570.1, read as the reverse complement.
AAGATAGAAGTTGAGGGTTGTAACGGGGCTAAGGGTAATGGTTTAACAAAGAAAGGTAAAGTGAAACAAAGGTAATAGAAAGCGAAGTAATGAAATTGACACTTAAACTCACTTTTAATGGCAGAAATCAACTTTTAAACACAAGGGAAGATTCATGCAACAACTAGGGTCAAATTCACTCTTTTGGACCCTAGTTTCAATAACCAATGCTTGTGAGATCATTCTCACTTATTTTTCAACTCTTTTTTTTTTTTTTTTTTTTTCTTTCTTTTCAACAATTTTTTTCTTTATTTCATTCTTTGGCCGTGCCCTATTATCTTCCCCCACACTTATTTTCTGCAGTATATTGATCAAAAGGAGTTCATTCTAAGTCATGCTTCACTATCCTTTAAGAACAAGGGGTTAACAAAGAAAATAAGCTTGAAAAGGCTCAAAAGGGGTAATCCTACAATACATGTGAAAAGGGATAGGCTTTTTGGCTTTGGCTTGACTAACAACTTCATCTTATTGTATGTTATGCAATCAATATCATGCTTTGAATGAAACGGATATAAGTTCTAGCATTTAGTTCTATCATGATACAATTGCATTCTAAGTAGTAACCAAGCAAGGAATAATGAGATCATGCAACGACTTTAGAAAACAAGAAATCACAGATTATACTCTCCAAAGAACGTTATAGGCTCAAGTCTCTCAGGGTTGTAGCGTTTGTTTGAGTTCCTTCCTTCAAGCATGTTACAAAAACGAATTTTTCTTTTATGATTGCATGTGAAGTCATACATTATAACCATAACCAAGCATATACCAAGAGTAAATCAAACTTTCATCCATGTTTATAACTCTTTTTAACAGTCATGCAATTACAAACCAAATCCTCATTATTGTGTTGGAAGGTACCCTAAGACACAAACACACAAAAATGACTCAAAACACTCTTTTTAGGCTTTTCAAAACAATTTTTTCAAATTTTTATGGTATTTTCGGAGTTATAAAAACAAAACATACTAAAACACTCTAAAACAACTTAAAAACACCTTAAAACAGTAAGGAACAACATTTGAAATTATGGGCGATAAAATCCCACGAATTTGCATTAACAACATTAGTTACCCCCCCACACTTAAATCAAACATTGTCCTCAATGTTTTAAGCTTAAAATCATACAAAGCATAAGTAAACACACAAAAAGCATTTAAACATACTAAACATGGCAGAATGTAAATAACAAAGAGAAGAGTTTAGAGACGCAAATCTGGTTGTGGAATGTAAATTCCATCTTCTCCTTGTTGATTTCATTGAGGCTTGATGTTGTTGATTCCACAGGGGTTCCTCCCATCGTTGATTTTCCTTTGTGCTACTCTTGAACTGGGCAGCAGGATTCTTTTGGTCTCCCCCGAAGGTCTGAGCCTACTCCTTTGGTCTGTTTCTTTGTTCAATCTTTCCAATTCGTATTGAAAAGGGTTGGAGGATAACTCAGCCTATGTTTGTCTCCACATGCTTCAATGTATCATTTTCCCTTGCCTTGCTTGCTCCCCTTGCAGAAGTGGTCTCTTCTCTGGAAGTGTATCAACCGTTGAAGATGACTACTCGAGAGCAACGCTAGGTAAGCAATCAGGAATGGATTCCAGGCAGTCGGTTCTAGAACAGAAGACTGACTCCAAGTGCCTCTGATTGCTTTCGTTTACTTTGCCATGCGAGTAATAACAAGGACAAAGGAAAGGACAGGGAAAGAGCATGATATGAGATACTTTTGCTTTAGACCTTGATGATATGAGATACCTTTGCTTTGAAGAAGCGGTGAATGAATCAGCACATGCTTCAATCCGCCGTTTCCTCCTGGGTCATATGTACTCCAGTCATCTGGTATCATCTTTGGGGAAGAAGAAAGAATTGAGTATTTCGAAAGGCTTTGCGGCCTCAGAGGTGAGGAAGAGCTGGGCATTTTCTTCAGGTCTGCCTTGCCAAAAAAAATGAAGGTCGACATATATAGAGATAATAGCAAGTGGTGGTACTGTTCTTTTACCCTTGTCGACAAACGTTTTGATCCCGCAAATCCGGCTTTTTGAAATAGTGGCGCCTCTTCGATCTTTGAAGACGCCTCTTCGATTTCTGAGCAGGCGCCCCTTCGCTTTGTGAACGACACGTAGTAGTGCGGATGCGGCTCCTTTTGACAAAGCTGCACGCGTCTTCAGAAAAGCAGAGAAAGCGTCGCCGAAATTTACGCTTGTCGGCAAAAGTGTAGCTGCTATGATGACCTCCACGTGAACTTTAGACAAAGTTGAACGCGTTTTCTGAAAAGCAGAGAAAGCGTCGCCGAACTTCCGCCGGAAATTCCGGCTTTTTGAATCGGTGGACGCGTCGCCTTGGCTTTTTATAGAGTTATCGATCATCGCCAACACACACACTCTGAAGAATTCCCATTCTTGAACATCGTCTCCGGCCCTTTGAAATTTAACTCCATCCACCCCTTCTCTTTGAACACTTTTGAAAAATGGCAAACCCATCGAACCTTAGCTTGGAATTGAGCCTTAGCAGTGATACGGGCGCGCCGCGTCAAGGTAACGTATGGCGCCCTTCTTTCTTATCTTCTAACGGTCCTCTTTCAGGTGAAGACTCTGTGATGCAGGACGCCACAACAGCTACAATAGTAGCTAGGAACCTCCTTACTCCAAAAGATAGTAGGCTGCTGTCAGGACGGTCCGATGAGTTGGCCGTTCAAGAATCCCTCGCACTTAGTGTTCAGTGTGCGAGTTCTGTGTCCAACATGGGCCAACGCCTGCTTGCCCGCTCCCGTCAGGTGGAATCATTGATGGCAGAGGTGGAAAGTCTCAAGCAGGAGATCAAACTGCTTAAGTACGAGAATAGAAGTTTGCACGTGCTTGCCAACAACTATTCGACGGGTATGAAGAGGAAGCTTGATGAGCTACAAGAATCCAATGGTCGGATGCAAAGTGACCGTCAAACTGACCGTCAAAGGCTTGCGGCTTACTTCCAGAGGCACATTTTTCTGGGCTCATCCAGCGTTTGGCCAAGTATTGAGGCCTCTTCTTTGATGCCTCCCGCTCCGATACCTTCCGCTCCTATGTCTTCTGCTCCGATGCCTTCCGCTTCAAGAGTTTTGCCTTGTAGTGGGTCTTTAAGTAAGCAACCTTTGTGAAGCCTCCATCGTTCTGCCATGTTTTTTTTTTTTTTTTTTTTTTTTTTTTTTTGAACATGCTTTGTTTTATTCGGTGCATTGGGTTGCCTCCCAAGTAGCGCTTTCTTTTACGTCTTGCAGCCGGACAAAGAACCCAATCACTCCAGGATATGTTCACGAATCGGATAAGAACTCCGAGTCATGAACTAGTACCTAAAACAAGAAACAAAACAAAATTAAGAATCTGGAAAAATAAAAACAAACGAAAATAAAACAATCCAAGGGATTAGCAAATTTTCTAATCCCCGGCAACGGCGCCAAAATTTGATGCGAGAATTATACGCACACAAATTAAACCCTCTTTTCGTCAAATTGTAGTATATGTATAAGTAGGGATCGTTCTGGACCGGGGATTAGGAGGGATTGTTAATCACTTGGATTTGACTCAAAAACGTAAAAACACAAAATAAATGTATTTCTAACTAATCTAACACTTTAAAATAAATGGGGGATTGGTTTTGGATGAATTTAAAATTAAAACAGAAACTTGGAATTAAAACAGATTCTAAAAACGAAATTAATGAAATAGAATGATGAAAAACTAGTTAGAGGGTTCCTTATCCACACATGAACATAAGCATATAATTTGACTCCCAGTTATGACTTCAACAAACGATGAATGACAATGCTCCAAGTTAATTAGGTCCGCTTAAATGAACCTTCAGATTTCCCTAGATTCATTGGATTGAATGGGATACGCATTACAACCAAATTATTCCTAATCAAAGTCTCTCACATGGAATACGCATGATAGAGACATTCAACAAAGATCATTAAGTTCAACGGAAATCATAAACATCGACTAGGCATTCATAACTATGGGATACGCATGTTAATCCAGCCTAGGGTTTACTAAACACAATCGTGACTAGCGATTTTTACTACTCGTGAATATAAGTTCATAACGATTAGGTGAAATTCCCTTATATCCTAGCATCAAGTTTAGACATGCAAATTAAGTGTCGACCCTCAACCCACATACATAAACAAGTTCTTAATCAAAACAGAAAAGTAACCCACATCTAAAGTTCATGAATTCATAACTGGAGTAAATCAAATCATAACCAACATATGTCCATGGCTTCAAATTCGCCTCTAACTACAAAGAAATTAGTTTCACATGTTTAACATAATTGAATAACAAGTTAAATTAAACATGAAAACAGAAACAAGAAAAGAAAGAACAAATGGATGGAAAGTTAGCTACGGGGTTCATCTCCACATATGTTATACTTGCATAATAAAACGATTTCCAATTGCATTTCAACAAATCATTAATTCTCAACGCCCCGGGTCAATTAGGTCCGCTTAAATTAACCGTCAAGTTTTCCTTAAGTTAATGAATTGGATGGGTTAGCGCAACGCAATTCACAACATTCTCCAAAAGTCCTTTACGTGAAAAGCACAATAAAGATACAATCAAAGATCATTAAGCATCATGAAAACTTTAAGTGTTGACGAGGCATTCGTTACTATGGAATACGCATGAAACTTATGCCAAGAATTTATTTAACGCGATTGTTTATAAGCAACCTCCACTACTTGTGAATATAAGTTCGTAACTATTAGGTGAAACTCACTTATATTCTAGCGTCATATTGATGCATGAAAATTAAGCGCGCATTCTTAATAAACATTCATAAATAAGTTATCAATCAAACGGTTAAACATATTGAACCACAACTTATGAAACGCAATTAGAATTAATCAAATCAAAATGCAAGCATAAACATATATTTCGAATCACCCCCTAGCTAAAGGGGGTTTAGTTTATTATAACTTTGAAATCAAAGAAATACCTAAACATTCCAACAACTCAAACTTGAATTGTATGAACGTTTAGGCACTCTTCTCTTCCATTCCTCATACGTACAAACAAAGAGAATTGAATTTAAACATTGAAATCAAAGAAACACCTAAACATTCCAACAACTCAAACTTGAATTGTATGAACGTTTAGGCACTCTTCTCTTCCTCGTTGTTGTAGCACAAGGTCTAAGGATAGTTTGATGGTGTGAATGGTTTGGGGAGTGGTGTTTGGATTAATAGGGAAATGGAAAAATGGTGTTTGGATTACAAGGGAACTCACGGCAAAGAGAAGGAATGGAAGTGTTTGTGGTGTGTTGTGTATGAAATGAGATGTGAATTGAATGAATGCAAGGGTATTTATAGGAGTAGTGGAGGGAACATATGGCTATGTCATTTGTAGGTGAAGTAGGTGGATGTTGTAGGTGAAGTAGGTGGATGTTGTAGGTGAGTAGGTGGATGTTGTAGGTGAAGTAGGTGGATGTTGTAGATGAAGTAGGTGGATATCGTAGGTGAGTAGGTGGATGTTGTAGGTGAAGTAGGTGGATGTTGTAGGTGAGTAGGTGGATGTTGTAGGTGAAGTAGGTGGATGTTGTAGGTGATTATGAGTGATAAGTGATAAGTGTATGATATGTTAAGTGATAAGTGAATGATTATGATAAGTGATAAATGAATGTATGATATGATAAGTGGTGAATGATATGTGGTGAATGATAAGTGGTAGTGTTTAAGTATTTAAAATAGGGAACAAAGCCCTTCCTTGCATGGCAAGGAAGGGAGACACAAGGAAACACACGACAATGTCCTAAGGTTGCTAGGAATGTTGTTTTTGTGTTCTAAAATGCGTAGGAGTTTTCAATGATGCTCAAACATGAGGTCTTTTTAGGATTTAACTTTCCTACTTCAAGTCTTCAATTTCGTCCAAACTTTGGCTCCATGGATTAGCTATCCAATCCATGCCCAAAAATGCTCCAAATAGCCTCAAAATGCACTTTCTTGCTCCCTAAGCCCTTAGAACCTGAAAACACACAAAAGAAGCATAAAGAACTAAAATAACTAAAGAAACATAACGTAAATGTACGAGAACAAGCCATTTAAGTCGCATGAATATGCTCCTATCACATATTCAGTCAGGAGTTGAATGATTATGAGTTTGGAGTCACCATAAACTTTTAGCGTTGTGATTTCCATGTCGATCGCCATTTTGAGTCTAATGATTAGCGCTTGGTACTCAACGACATTGTTGGAGCACGACTCGCTTAATTGGAAAGAATAGGGTAGTACTTGCTTTTGTGGTCACATGAATACTACTCTTTCCCCCGCTCCATTCTTTCGTGTGGATCTGTTGAAGAGCATTGTCCACATCGGGAATATGTCAATGTAAAACACCTCCTCGTCAGGCAAGTAGTCTGAGATTTTGCAATCGGATAAGATTAGGTGATCGACAATGAAGTCCACGAGGGCTTATCCCTTAACGGCTTTGGCTGAGACGTAGATGATCTCGTGTTGGTTGAGCAGCAACGCTCATTTTGCTAGTCGCCCTATTAGAACCGGCTTGGACATAATGTACTTGACCGGGTCGGCTTTAGCAACTAAGTGGATGGTGTATGCATGGATATAGTGTCTAAGTTTTTGGACGACAAAGACTAAGGTAAGGTACATCTTCTTGATTGGTGAGTAGTTGAGCTCGGCACCAGTGAAAGTTCTACTTAGGAAGTAGAGTGCTTTTTCCTTTTGGTCTTCATTTTCTTGTGCTAAGAGTGCTTCAATGGAACCCTCTTGTACAATAATGTATAGGGTGAGTGGCTTTCTAGGGGTGGGTACTCTTAAGACGGGTGGGCTTGCCAAATGCGATTTTATGCTCTCGAAGGCAATGCGGCATGCGTCATCCTATATGAATGGAGTGTCCTTCTTTATAAGTCGACTGAAGGGTTGACAACCTCTAGTGAGGTTGGAGATGAAGCATCTGATGAAGGCAAGTCGCCTTTGTAGACTTTTCAGCTCAAGTAAGTTTCTTGGCTCAAGCATGCTTTGAATGGCTTTGATCTTTGATTGGTCTACTTCAATGCCACGATGCTTGACAATGAAGTGAGGAACTCCCAGAGGTGACGCCAAATGCACACTTCAACGAGTTCATCTTGAGGTTGTAGCGTCGTAGTTTGTCGAACACCACTCATAAATCCTTCAAGTGATCAAATCTTTTTTTGATTTAGACAACTACGTCGTCTACGTAACATTCTACGTTTTTTGTAGCATGTCATTGAAGATTTTCTTCATTGCTTATTAATATGTAGCCCTAGTGTTCTTTAAGCTGAATGGCATTACCTTGTAGGAGTAGATACCTTTTGGAGTACGGAAGGTTATTAGTTTCTCGTATTTAGAAGCCATACGGATTTGATTATATCCACGGGAGCCGTCCATGAATGTGCCTCATGGCCAGTGGGTGCGTCCACCATGATTTTGATGATTGGCAATGGAAAGTCATCCTTCAGGCAAGCATCGTTGAGGTCGCGGATATCTACGCAAACACGCATTTGTCTAGATTTCTTAAGGACAATGATGATGTTGGAGATCCACTTAGGGTATTGCACATGTCGAATAAAGCCTGCTTCGATTCGCTTGTCAATCTTGGCCTCAATTTGTAGGATGAGCACGGATAGCTAGTATCTTTGAGTTTGCTTTATTGGTCGTGTTCCAGGCTTGACTGCAAGACGATGCACGATGATGGTAGGGTGATAGGAGCATATTTATGCGCCTTAGTTTGCTTGTTTTCTTGCATTTATGTTGCTAGTACTTAGTAATTTTAGTACTTTAAGCTATTTTCGTGTGTTTGTAGGTCCAAAGGGCTAAAGGAGCAAAAAGATGCATTTTGGAGACTTTTGGAGCACTTTTGGGCTAAGGATGGATAGCTTATGCTTGGAGCCAAAGTGTTGGACGAAATTGAAGACCTAATTAAAGACCAAAGTGTTGGAACCTTGTTCACTTTAGTTTTAGGACATTTAAACCTTTCCTAATCCCAATCATGCCATGCATAACACACCAACAACACTCCCTTTTGCCGTGCATTACTCCATCAAATACAGCCACATTCCACATGAATAACCAACCTAGCAGCCCTTTAATCATTATCCTAGCTGTCATTGCACATGCATCTTCAAATAAATCACTCACATACACAACCTGCCATCA